>NW_017803602.1:1451151-1468966 GCF_001625305.1 Branchiostoma belcheri | reverse complement strand
TGTAGCTGGCTAATTCAGTAGCTGTTGTTGTAAAGATGTGCTGTGTTTGTGTCCATCCCCGTCTCAGCGCCTCAGTGGAGGGGAGGCATTGCCAGGGCTCGGGTGCCTGCACTGCCAGATCCATAGAGTGAGCAACACGTTGGTGTCCCTGACTGATTTCATCTGGACGCTCCCACCCTTCCCCTGGCTGTACAGCGTGTACGTGCTAGTCAGACTGGGGAAAGCCATCATGGCTGTGGCCTTGTACCAGAGATATGTTCTGTTTTTCCACGAGAAGTACCTACTTTGCCAGGAAAAGTATCTGTTGTTCCTTCCAGGCACCATCAGGCATCAGGTTGGCTTTACTGGTCCATATAATATCACGTCTGAAAATGTTTATGTGTAAACATGTGATTTGTCGGTATCATCTGTTTTATTCCAGCTGTGCAATATTTTCAATTTTAACTTGTTTTATCTTTCACTTTCAATTTTAAGTTTCACTTTTCATCTGAATCTGTGCAATAATGTATAATATTATGCCATGTGAAATTTGTTTTGCTGAAATGATGCCAAACATGTTTTTAGTTGGCCATGCATGCATAATGCAGTCAAACTGCACTGTAAAGAATGTGACATTGCAAGATTGCTAGAGAGGTGATGTGACACTGATAGCAAGTATTATTATTGGCAATCTTTAAAAACCAACTCTTTCCAATGATGTCTTAATTTATTTCTTGCCTGCATGTATAAGTTTTCAAAATTTTGTATATACAGTACGTACTACGCTTTTATGTTTATTTATATGTTGTTTGTAGAGTGTCAGTGGAACAGGAAATGTAAATGTCAACTGTCATTTCTTATAATATTAATGTCAATGTAAGGATGTATCCACTTAAATAAGTCTACATTTGTACATCATCATGTTACATATTCATGTTTCCAAGTCCATGAAAAAGACTGCTTATTTGAATGCATTTGTCCACCAGCCCAGATTAGTACATCATACTACTACATGGTACAGTAATTTTCCACACATGCCTTGTAAGGTGATGGAATATTCCACTGCCTCCTCCAGGGTTCTCACATGACATCTGGGTGATGGAATATTCCATCGTGTCGCTGTTTTACTATGGTAGAGTTGGACTGTAAAATTCTATGTTGTAGAATAAACTAACACTGTGAACTGAAATGTTGGCTGGTTGACTCTGAATGTGTGGTTGGCTGGTTGACTCTGAATTGTTTTGGGGTCAAAAGGGCAAGAGGTCACCAGTGTCAGTGGCCATCACAATCAAATCACCAGGAAAAGGGATGCAAAAGATTTTTGTGCAGAAATTTTATGACATTTTGTTGATGTGAATGAGTTACTATTATAAATAGTCATTTTAACTTCCTCAAATGTCAAAAGGGGCTTTTTTGTTGCAACAAACTAGTGCAGGTCAGCAACAAAACAAAAACAACATAAATCATAAAATTCTACTTACTAAACAAGGCCTAACATAACTAAATCTATATGTTTTGTTACAATCAGATGGGTCCAACTATGAGTTTCATAATCTTTTAAAATATAATATGTCATAAAATCAATTTAAATCCTATTCAGGTGTTTTTTTCTATAATATGCTAACGTAAACAATAGACTGGGTTGTCCATCAACATTTCTCAGTACATTCTAGGTAAAATCAATAAAGTTTAAAGTATTACACACTCCTTACGAAGTCAAGCAGATCTGTTTCATTACTGACCTGTGAAAGTTGAAATCCTGTTCAAGTTGTCTGTCAACATTTCCTCTCATTCTTTGCTGGGGTAAGATCAATAAGATTTATTACAAATTCATGCTCTAGGGTCCAATTGCAAAAACAAGCACAGTAACTAACAGTAACAGTACATAAACCAATAATGGTAAGCAGCAACAGACCCACTATGTGTTGGTTCTTCTCACCTGTAATCGTGCGAAAGGTAGGATTTATTCTGGACATTCTTGTGAAAATGATTTTATAATCAAGTGAGTGAATCACCAAGTAAACATCAGTAACTACTAGTAATCCATAATCAGCCAGTACGTTCAGGCTAACCATGGCTTCTGTATGTTTCTGTAGGCGGAGGCCTTCGCTGACCTCCCAGGTAACCTGCTCGGCCTGGCTCGTGCCCAGCTCGACACAGTTTCCGACACGTTGCTAACGGTGACAGAGTACATGCTCAACCTGGCCCCCCTCCAGTGGCTGGTGAGTGGAATGTACTTATTCTGTAGCCACCTGTTGTTACTTGAGATAGCAGAATGTAGCATTTCAACAAACTGACTGCACTTCATCAAAAAGTATAGTAGGATGCACTAGAGAAATACCGATAAGAGAAAAGCACGTTTTGGGTACAAACTAGATAACAAACTACAAAATATGAAAAGTGAAAAGGATGGAAATGAAAAATTACAAGGGGCATTTCCCCAGTATAATTCACCTATAAATACTGTACATTATGTCTGTCTTCTCTGTCACAACCTGTGGAGTTTGAGATCACTTTCTGTTTTTCCCTAACTTGTTCAGATTACCTGACTCAGTGAGATACTGGTTGATACTGATTTTCTAACTGGCATCTTATCTTTTGACATGCATGTACACCTTGGTACAGATCTCCAGAACCAAGGTTTAAATAAATCATACCTGTTTGTCCAAACCGAACATTTTGTTTCTGCAGATTCCAGACGTGTGCTTGGTCGACCTCGAAAATATAGACTTTGGCTTTGACGAAATATTTGAGGATTTGGAACTCAATGACGGAGGTGGCGGGGTGTACGTGCCATACTTCCATCCCAGGAGACCTATACATGGAGCATGATGGGAAGGGACAATCCCCAGGACATGCTGATGTGGAAAGTGTTGTAAAGCCGTACATGTAGAATAAGACATGACTGAACAGATAAAATCTGTGAAGTCTGCACTGTGCCAGCTTCTCACTCACTCCAACTCAAAGGACACCAAGTGCCCAGGGAGGATGCCTTCTTCAGCTAGTGATGAATTTGAACATTCCTAAAATCATTTTCATCAGAGAAATAGGAACCAAATGTTATAACCGGAACATCCTTCCTTATCTTTGTTTCTGCTTGCTTTGTACACAAACAAGCTGCAGTTTCAAACCAACCCATATAATGAAACATTTCTCCTTGCCAGTTCCTGACTTTTAAAAATTTAATGTTAACTTAAGTGCTGTATGTCAAATGTAAAGTTTTCAATCATTCCAATTTGTACTTTTTTATGGGTTTCTAAAATGATTGTATTTGTACATGTACAGGTTATGTCCCAGGTGCACCGGCAAGCATAAGTGCATGTCATAGCTTAGGCCACACCAATTTAATTTCTTGGTTAACGGATTCGCCGCTTCATTTTTTTCTGATTTGCAAATAAAAATAAAAATTCAGAATCAACTGCAAAATGCTCATATTTTTCCCTGAACAGTTGAAAACAGTCCTTTTCTTACTACTTGTTACATTTATTCCATCTTTCAATGCAGTGGTATCATTAAAAGTTCAAAATTCATTGTTTAAATTTTGAACCAGCCTGGTGTGTTGACTTCATAGCTCCTATCATACCATTTTGGGCCATAATAGGATGCCTAGGCCTGTTTTTATTTTTTATTTTTTCGCCCGCCCGCTCCATTATTTTCCTAGAAAAATCCGTAAACCAAGAAATTAAATTGGTGTGGCCTTAGTGCTATTATATTATACATGTACCTCAGAAAAATCAAGTGTAAAAAAGAAAATTTGAGTGTTTACCGGTATATAACATGCTACTCTTACATAACTGCAGTTATGGATAATATCTCTGTATGACAGACTCATTTAGCTTTTATGTTTTAAATTAACTATTGCTCTTGTCTGTTAAGATGTAAAATGTTTGTAATATATGCATAATATAGACCTTAACTTGTGGATCAAGTTTCTGTGGATGAAAGGGTTAGAATGATATGTGATGGGATAGATTTTATTCTAACACTAAAAAAAGGTTAAGAGCTAAAAGATAATTTTATGAATACTTGAATATTGCTGTTGTTTGTTTGTATCTAGCCTGTGTATTTTAAATACTATATTTTGTTTTATATAAATCAGAATTATTATTGGTTTGAAAAGCTTATGATAACCATTATTACTTGAGAAGTTCACAAATGAAAAGGAAAGATTTGAGAAGGTACGAGATGTGATGTGATGAGAGATGACAGTGAAAAAGAGGTGCAATGTAGGAATGGTCCTTTAAAAAGGCACACAAAGTATGTGTACTATTAACATAAAAGTTCATTGGTGTTGGCATATAACATTATGGAAAAGGATTTAACTTCATTCCAATACAAAACTGTAAAAGAGTGAACTTACTACCAACTTTGAGGCTTGACCATGTCACACATCCAGAAGGTCAAGTGTGCTGAGCAGTCTGGTCCTCCAGAGGACTGATCAAAACTTTGCTGAGTCACTCTGGTGTTGGAATGAAGTTCCCAAAACAACAATGTGTACATAAGGAAAGGTTTTACCTTGATGCAGGTTTGGAGAATGAGAGAGTTTACATTAAGGCAGATAGGTATGAGAACCTGGCATGCTGTTTATGTGCAATTACCAACTCAGGAGACCTGTGTTAGTTTGGCAGGATTTAGGGCTTGATCAGCCTGTTGGCTGGTAATTGTGCTCACCTATGGAAAAGGTAAGACAGGGACAGTGGAGATCATCATATGTCTTAATGTGTGTTTAATCACAAAAAGTTGAAAAACTGTACCATAGCCCAACTAAGTTCATGACATTGTTATTGTACATGTGCTCAAAGTTTGTAACATTAAATAGTTGGTGTAAAAGCTGGCTTCTGGATTGAGCAAATTATACTAGCCTTACCCATGACGGCCAAGAGTTACATCAGTTTGATTTTTATACTTTCAAGTTCAATATTTCAACTCAATACACGAAACAACAACTGGAATCATAAAGAGCTTCTCTCTTGTGGAAAGACAACTCACAATATATACAGTTGCTTATAGCACCTTCAGGGTAATGTTAGGTGGGCTGGGAGAACTGCAGGAATCCAATTCCTTATCCTCTCCCAGCAGTATGAACACGAGAAATAGTGATAAAGGGCTTGTGTTTCAAGAACAATGATTATTTATCAGAGTAAACAGAGTGACCTTGCCAAACCTGACTCATAATTACATGTCACATTGTCAGTCACAAGTCTCTAGTATAGAGTAATAAGTTCATTGTATTTTGCAGTTAACAACCTGTCATTACCAAGGAATTTATCTAAAGTACATGTGCTTGGTGGACTCAAAAAACAATATTGGAAGTAGAATAAGACACTTTTTCAACAGAAGTACCCCGGTATCTTTACAAATACAATGTATCTAAATAAAAGTATGCAATGTCATAACTAGGCTTTAAGAACATACATTTTGGCCTCATCCTTGCATTCAGTTGTCACCTCATCAGGGTTTGTATGGATAGGTGGTGCCTTCTAGAGTTGTGGTATAAATGTAATAAGAGGGGGAAAGTGTTCCACAGCACCACAGGCTGGCCATTATTGTGTCTTGGAGCAGGGCAGGAGTCTGGTAAATGTAAAGATGTCTGCTATCCAAACAGCAGCAGAAGCACTATAGTTATAGTGTTCACAATAATCAGGGGTACTGCAAAAAACAAAACACTTATAAGTACCACACGTGTATAAATGCCATAGATAAACTTAAGGCACCAACAAACAGGAATATGTCACAGCAGACAGATCAACAAGTTACAATGATAATAACTTTGTAATTAAAGAAAATAACTTGAAATGGGATTGTGGACATCTGATTTCTTTGTGTGGCCACCTGCACAAATTAGCCCCCTCCCTCCAGCAGGACTCCAATGGGATGGGGATAAGTTATATGGCCTGGTTACCAAACCTATTTTAGCTCCTGAGTCCTACATCCTCTCCGCAAATATTTGTGGAGAGGATGTAGGTCTAGGGAGCTAAAATAAGTTTGGTAACCAGGCTATAACTTGTGCAGATCATGGTAGTTGAGAGGTGGAGGACTGGCCTAACTAAAGTCTAGTGAAACAACGTGCAACAACGTGTTTGGCTGGCCAGCACTATTCAGCACAGATAGTAGGCATACATGTAGCTAGGGCCACGCTTGCCGTTGCATACTACATAACGTATGTACAAGAAGCAGTAGGCCTGGCAGCCTAGTGGCAGGAGAAGATGTGGACAGGCTGAATCAATATTACATCATACTTACTCCTCATGACCATGCGCACTGATCTGATGAGGTTGATGATCTGAGACTTCATCCCAGGCTGCTCCCCGAAGCCACTGACTGTGTCTGTGGCCCATCCAACTACAACACAAACACACAACATACAAACATGGCTCAACACTACAGGCAATGTTACTACATCTCGCGAACCTTTCCCCATAATTATGCAAAAGAAACTTTACCGTAACACTGATCTGAAGTGGCACATATACATGTACATGTATAACGTTACATATATAAGTTACATTCGACTTGCAGCAAACCGCATTTTTCTTCGCCCGCGCGCACTAGTTTGGGGGTCTTCAGAGGATGTCATCCATAAAATTTAGTCACTGTGGCCTTGATAATGGAGGGGGGGAATGGGGCAGTGGGGTGACGATCTCCCACTCCAACCTCCGCTTGGAAAGCAGCCCTGTGACCCCTCTCTGGTATTGGAGGGTACCTTTTGCTTGTAATTGTTTGCATGTAATTTACATAACTGAACAAGAGATGAAAAAAAAATATGCAAGATCGTCACCAACTGCCAACTTGGCACCGCACCTCCGCGTTGTAAGCTCAAAAACAGGCCCTGCACAAGACGCCAGAGAGCAAATGAACAACATCTGTCGCGCTTCAAATACGGTATAAACTCTCAAAAATATAGTCAGTACCTTTTAGATAGGAATCTCTCCTCATTTAGCACGGCAATCGCGTTCACACACAGCAGAGCAGCTTCGATCAGAGAATACAGACCCAGCGCCATCTTGGATGCTTGTTGGTGGGATAGTCCATTTCTTCAAAAGGGGCCGTCAAAATAAAACAAGACCCTTCTTCAATTTTTATCAAATCAAAATTGATTGCACCATGGAGTTAGAAGGAGATCCATGATTGCACTAACAATAGAATGATGAAGAACCAACAGTTAAACAAATTGCATTATTTTCTGTTAATTTGTTTATTAACCGTTAAAAAATTGCCAAAATAGACAATTTATTACACGTTTGACAAAATGCATTGTTGCACTTCCCTGTGAAAATTAAATGGAACGAGTAGCTCGAGGTAAGATATCTGAACATTTTCGTTATAAGCCGTACATGAACTGTGTAATCAAGGAGTTTATACAATGTCATTGGTTTCACTGCCTTTAATATGACATTATACCGCATGTAGTAACTTTGGGGATGGATTACGTCACCTTACAAAGACTTTCTCACAGCCAATGAGGTTTCGCCAAATAGTCTTGCGTCATATCAATGGTGTTTCCTCGGGTCACCCTGTATCAACACGTCATCCATTGAGAAATCTCAGCGATGGAGTGACGAAAATAGTAACATGTCGCAACCGGTGACTCCATATAGCCACGAACATGTAGTTGGGAATACAGGGAAAGATGACGTGTACTCCAGAACAGAGCCTTATGCTGACGTGTCTTTTTCCCTCTATTTATTCCAGCGAGAGTTCGGGCAAAATCATACCAACAGTTGGTCGTCTACTCGGAGGTCAGAACTTTTTTCACAACTCAGTTATTACTCTTCAATCGTGAACTTTCGTTGCGAAGTTGGCATCGAAAACGGTGACTGATACATTTTGTGAAGTATTTCTGGAGCCCACGACACCATTTGTAAGAGATGAAAGGAAGAGAGGTGGTACTAGTTCTTGTGCTTGTCTGGACGGCCGTGTGCAGTGGACAAGTCGCTCAATGCCAATGGGAAGCGCTCGCTAACCCCTTTTGGACTTTGTACGTTTGTCTTTACAAAATTTCTTTCATATAAGTTAGTTGTTTTTTTCAAAATATCTTTCAATATATCTATGTATAAGATATATTTTCAATGCACTTGCTTAGCTAACTTTTCATAAATGTTTTGTTCAGCAGGTCTGGAAAATAATCTCCCTTGGTGAATGCGGAACATCGCAACACTGTCCGTGAATGTGTTGACACTGTTTGTTGCTTTATTTCCAGTGGCGAGACACGGCCATTTGGTGACGTCTGGAGTCCTATGCGATGGCACCATCACCCTAGCCTGACCCTGCGTCACCACCCAGGCCATGCCGTCATGGCTCCACGTCCATTCCACATCCACCCCCTGCTGTGGAGCTACTCCCTTATGAATGACATTGACATGCTCACAGGGTTCCCCTCGCTGTACACTTGTCCGACACACCAGGTTAGGTTTTCTTCCGAAATTCATGATTTTTGTTCATCGTGTGAGTCATGAATTTCCTCGCACAGAATCCATTTATACAGTCACTCTCCTTCCAATAAAAAAGGTTACTAGTAACTTTATGCTTGATGTGTGTAAAACAGGAAGCGAGATGCAATAAACAAGAACAAAAACCATCCCAACACTACCAGTGTCAGCAGCAAGCTGTGGCAGATGAGGAAGAAAAGGGAACAAGAAGGCAGGAGCCTGCCAGCACAGCACGGGGACAACAGCATCAGGACCAGCAGCAAGAAGACATGGAGGACATGATACAGGTGTGGCAGCCACGTTCTTTGTCTAAACTACAGTACATGTATTGGGCATCAAGTAGATGTATTAATGGCTTCAATAAAAGTTTCTCCCTCTGTGGTTCTTTCCTGAGTTGTTTCCGTAGACTGTGGATTGGTGAATCCCAACGCTTCAATCTGTGGCTGTACGATGACCATTACAAGTGATGAGTTTCATGGCAGGGGGCTTTGTAGTATGTTACCCTGTGATGACTGTCAACTCTAACTACAAAGATAAAATCTCTTCACAGCCATGGGTTTCGCCTAAATCCACGGTCTCAGAATCTCCTGTCAGCACTTGTCAGCTCCTCACTTCTTCCTTCTGTCCTTGTCTCGTTTTGCTATAGGACACCTTCATGAGCACCATTCCATCCTGGACTGTTCTTATTCAGACCATTGCAGGCGCCAGTAGAACTGGTGCACGATCAAAGACAAAGTATGTCTTCTTTCTCTTCCTGTCCTTTTTTGCCTATCTTCAAAACTATGCCATTTTCACCTTCACACTGACATGGCCTACCCATTTTTCTCTGCTTGAAAATCAAACCTGTAAAAACTAGGGGAATTTAAGTTTTCATACTTACACACAACTTCTACCATGATGAGATGATGATATAATAATTGAATATATAAATCATCTCCAATTGATATAAGATGAAATACCATATGATAGATACAGTGGGGATATGATTGATTAGATTCAGGTTTCCACACTTTTGTAAGGCCACACCAATTTAATTTCTTGGTTAACGGATTTTTCTAGAAAAATAATGGAGCGGGCGGGCGAAAAAAATAAAAATAAAAACAGGCCTAGGCATCGTATTATGGCCCAAAATGGTACGATAGAAGCCAACACACCAGGCTGGTTCAAAATTTAAACAATGAATTTTGAACTTTTAATGATACCATTGCATTGAAGGATGGAATAACTGTAACAACTACGAAGAAAAGGACTGTTTTCAACTGTTCAGGGAAAAATATGAGCATTTTGCAGTTGATTCTGGATTTTTATTTTTATTTGCAAATCAGAAAAAAATGAAGCGGCGAATCCGTTAACCAAGAAATTAAATTGGTGTGGCCTAATAGATTGTTTCATTCATAAATGCCAATGCCTATGTTTGGTATGTCTCTTTTGTGCAGAAGAAAGACTGTCAAGGGTCCAGACAGACAGCAAAGAACTCACCGCTGCATGCAGTTCTGGAAGAAACAGAAAACAAGAGAGAAGTGGAAGAGAATGGGAGGAGGGATTGGCAGGATGAGCACCTGAGGAGGGAGAAGACTCAGCAGGACAAACTGGTGGGAGACAGGAGGGGATGGGAGAAAATGAAGGCACAACAAGAGAAACAGCTGAGAGAAAGAGAAGAACAGGCCAGGAGAAATGCAGCACAGCAACAAGCACAGCAGTCAGACAGGAGGGAATACATGCACCAGGTAAATATATGCACTTCCATCACTTGAAGATGAAACCTTGCAAACAGTTGAGGAAAAGACAGAGAGCATACTGGTATGGCTTTCTTGATCAGACAGAAAACATAGTGATATACTTTAGTACAATATGTATATATTTTCTATGTACATATTAGACCACTCAAAATCAGAGTACAGTTCTGTGTTATTGTACACTACAATGCTTTCTTAAAATTCTCTTTATGTAGAGGATGTCTGATTTACATATTATTCTTATATCATTCAACAGAGATCACAGGCCAGGCAACAGAGCCAGCACAACTCTCATCAACCAACATCCCACCAAACACCTCCCAAAGTCCCCATGTCAGAGGTTGTCTCTGTCCAAACAAATGGTTACTACCCTGAAAACATACATGTTAGGACTGAGGGCAGCCAGCTGATTGTCAGTGGTAAACAGACCTGCACCTGTGAGGAGCCGTGCTTTGAAAAAGAATTTGAGCGTCAGTATGCACTTCCGAGGGGACTGGACACCCGTAGTCTGCGAGCAACTCTCAACAGTGATGGACAATTGAGAGTGGAAGGACATGTGTACAGGGGAGTCACACAGAAGGGTGATGTTAGGGTGGAGGTACAAGGTGTAGGGGCGTGGCAGAGACCTCCGGTGGAGGATCCTACTTGTGGGGGCAGGAAATCTGGCTTCAGGTTAAGGAAAACTGCACAGAGAAGAAGCAGTGCTCCTGCTGCTACTGATGTGACAGAAGATGTGCCTAGGTTTGATAAGTACCTGGATGAGGAAGAGAATGATGGAGTCACGATTGAGGTAGTGGAAGAGTAAAGTGCACTGGCTAAACTAAACATATTAGTAGTTTGGACCCTTGTAGGCATTGGTGTGATGTATTAAGACAATATCTTTCAGTTTACCTCACTACAAAGTTAGGTACTACATGTAGTATTCAATGTCCATTACTGTGCATAGGGCATAAACTTAGACCATAGGCACATTTGGCAGCAAACTTCCATCTAGGTCATAACCACCGAGGGACATTCATTTGTAGCATTCTTCTGTTTAGACATCATGTGCAATACTAGCTAAGATGTAGTCTAAATACGAGAGCTTTACCTACAATTTTAATGTGTTTCATATCATTTTTTGGTAGTGGAACAACTTTTAGAACTACTGCACTGTAATAACACATAATTTGTTATTATTCAACGACATTGAGCAAGCAGGATATATGTTGCTCATTACATTTACCAAGGACGTTCTATCTGATACAACGTACTTGCATGTACAGAACATGAAAATGTAGTTTTGTTTTCCAAGTGCAGGTATTTTTCCCTGCCTATTGTATTTTTTTAAAGTATTATTTTCTCATTTTTCTTAATTTCAATTCTAAGAAATTATTTTGTACTTGCTCCTTAAATTTTTCCATTCCACTTTTCCTGTTGTGAATGTTGAAATATATGTTTAATAAAAAAAAAACAGTCTAAACCTTGCATCTGGTATTGTTTTGTTTCATTGCTTCATTCAGGGAAAAGTGACTTACAAAATGTACAGGCATGGACTGAACAGTAAAGATTACTAGTAGTAGGAAATAAGCAGAAAACACAGTCTTGTAGATTTATGAGAGACAGTCCATGTTTATGTTGTTTCTCAAGTTCTATGGGGACACAAAAAAGGACATGGCTATAACAAACCAAGTAAAATGTTGTCAATGTAGGATTTTGGTGTCAAAACTGGAAAGTATTCTGCACAAGGAATTTGAAGGAAATCTTCATGCTAATATTTACAGGCAATTTTAGCACATTAGCATCATTACTGGGTATTCCATATTTCCAAACCTGCACCCTGATACCAATAAATACACACTAGCTACATTTAAGCAACAAACAGCAGCTTTTCTACAAGTTTTTCTCTTTTTTTCTCAATGAATATTAACATTAATATATATAATGTCAGGGGCGTGATTGGTTAGTTGGTAAGATGGCAATCACTTGGTTGACGATCATCTGAAAACCAATCTTCTCATTGTTACCAGTAACTGTAGATCAATCTATCTGTACCTGCATTACAAAGGAATTGCTACCCCTCAAAGCTTCTATACATCGTAGATGCTATGGTTTGGGATTTACTAATACTCTCCAGCAAACATGGAATATATGTACATAAAGCATGGTACAATGCCGTGTGTGGATGAATGTAAAGCAGCATCTTTACATGAAACTGCAGTTGTAAAATTTACGAGCTGGGAATTCATCAAAACAGTTCAAATCCTAACTTGTGCTTTCTTGATAATGATTCTGAACATTATTCCAAATTAGGTAAACTCATATGTACTACAGGTGTCATATTACAAGAATACAACTACTAGAAAGAGATTCAAGAACATCACTCTCACAGGGTCGTTTCTTGTCAACAGTGCTGACTTTTAGAAACCATACTTTGCCTGGGTCTGTCTTTTGGTCATCCTGTTTTGTGACCACTGGTTCTTCAACTCCAATTCTCTCTCCTTTGCCTGTGACAGAAAAGACCAACATGATACAAAACAAAACAGAGTCTTTATTTGTAGTGACTACAAAACAAAACATTTTCCCACAAAAGTATGACTATCATGGGTTTACTTTGGTCTGACAAAATCTCTAAGCAAATTACAGTTATGTTATTGTGAATTACAGGGGGACCATCCCATGTACAAAACCAATTTGTACATAATATATTACATGTTCTTACCTGGAAGGCAAGGTAGGTGATCTGGTGTTTGTTCCTCTGTTGGCGAGACGGCAGCTTTCCTGATTTCTGTAAAACAAAGCATCACACAGTGAGTACTGCTGTGGTCAAACACCAGGGATTCAACCGAAGTTCTTTTGGCCTATGGACAGTTTTTTGTCCAAGTTTGGGTTACATCAACAAATTGCACCTGCTCTCACAAATAAAACAACTAATCATTTTGTAAAAGACAAAGTCTCAGGGCTTGTATTAAAACTTGTTTTCTCTTCAATGTCTTTTGAAAGTTGTACTGACTTTTGACCGTGACAGCATGAATTCCCTTTCCTCTGCATCCATCTGTATTTTCCAGTCCTCCATCTTGGCACGCTGGCTGTCCTCGTGTACATCAATAATTTTGATTTCCTCACCACGGTTTTTCTTTCCCTGCATCCTCACAAACTGTACAGGCAAAACAATGGAACCTTATACCTGAATCATATGGTTATTGTCTGTTATACTACAGGTATTACAATACTAAATGTAACGTTACATCATTCAATATTGAACATGTCAATAGGGTGAAAAAACAAGCAAGTTTCAGATAACATTGTAGTCATCTAACAGATGCATCATTACTAGTAAGTACATGTTTGTACATCTGTATGTTGTAAAGGCAACAATTCATCATTGTTCATCAGTAAATTACCCAAACAAAAAGTGTAAAGTCACAAGTTTATCCAATCTGCCACCTGATGATACAAGAAATGTTATAATCCTGATCAGTTTCGATCACAAACCATTTCATCCTGGACGTACGGCCCTGCCACAGGCTGTGGTGGGGACTGCAGCTGACTGGAACCCTCCTGTACTGTGTCATCAGAGTATGACTGAAAACACACATTAAAGGTACATTACATACTGTTACATACATGTAGTACCTTACTCATAGTCATACTGGAGGTGAAACCAAACTTTCATAAAAAAATTTTTCACACACATCACAAAGAAATAATTACAATTGTAAGTAGGAATGACAGTATGATTGAATGAATACTAGTAATTGAATGAAAGCAAGTGAATGCTAAATGAACACTGATCAAATCGTATTCCTTCCCATTTCAAGCAGAGTAGTGGATAGTTTTACCTGCTGATTGTAGTCTGAGTAGTCATACGGTTGGTTGTACTGCATGTAATGGCCAGCCTCGCTGTACTGAGTGTACTGGTTAGGGTCCACATACGGCCCTGGGTAGGTTGAACTTGCCACACTTGTAGGCATTACACTTGAACTACCCGCAGCCGTGCTGTAGTTGCGTGTGGGCTCTACAGAAACGGAACTGCAACTTCAGGGTCTGGGCTTGGACTGGCTTCATCGTCTTTTGACTCTCCGAGAGAGAAGAAGTTCCTTGACTGGTCCTCCTCATCACTACCATCATCCTTTGCACTGTCTTCTTCCTTTGTGAGTTTTTTCAACATGTTGAGTTTGGCAAGTTTCGCTGCAGAAGCCGTCTGTATGGGTTCAGCAGGGCCAACTCCGACTGGATTTTTCTTACTTGGATACCACAGTGGATGGGGATGCTGTAGAATTCTGACCTTGTGACTCCCTTTTAGAAAGAAGACATACCTGTAGAAGTAGCTGGCTTGTTCTTTGTAAGGGTATAAGGAACAAAGTCCTCCTTCTTGTTGAATATGGTGGTGTTTTCTTTCACGCTGGATGATGTAACTGTTGATGATGGAGCTACTGACTTCTTGTTGAAAATGGAGGCAGCTGCACTCCCCTTGGGTGCAGGGAGGAGAGATGCCAAACCGCTACCCTGCATCGATGCCTTTTGTTTCTTTGGCGCAGGTTCATCCTCCTCATCTGAGTCCCGCTGTAAAGGAAGAGAGATACAGAGTTAATGGGTACAATGAAACAGTTTATGNACTCCCCGAGTGCACTTAACCCTGAACCACCCCGTTACAGAAGAGATGGCACCCATGCAGTACTAGAAGAACAGGCAGATTGTACGAGCGCAGCGGACCTAGGGGGTTTGCGTATCACTATCAGCGCGCGAAGTGAAGACGAAGTCGCAATGTATACTTGACTTGAAAAGCTTTAAGCACCATGTTTCACTTTACCTGAGGATGATTGTTGTACTTCTCCATACCTTATACTTACAGCTTCCACGCATTCACTTAACAAATATGCATTAAGGCAAGTGATAGTGGTATTCCTTGGAAGAGAGCAAAGACGGACGATTTATGTCTCCAGCAGTTACCAACATAAAATTGTACCAATTTTCCATTAATTATGCAAATTACGTCTTCATTTACATAATCAATATCTGCCAATGATTTTGTCGCTTTCAATTGCATATGTCACAAGTGTTTCATAGCCCTAATATGGAATAAAGCAGATTTATAGAATGTCCACATTAATTATGAAAGTTAGATCCTGATTTGCATAATTGTAGTTTAATTGTGTCAAGCATCACTTAAGCTACCTACATACAAAAAATCACGACGACCCGTCAAATGGTTGTTTAGGTATCCTCTCTCGGAGAGTTTTCAAACAAATCATCCTGCATTGAAAGGGCTGAGACACAGCACATTTTCTGTATCTCTTCGTATTCCCGTCTAAACAGGGAAAACGCAGTGCCACCGAATCTGTTCTGTTCTCCGTGACCTCATTTCCCTTCGCCATAACCTCAGGCCAAAGTTGGCAGTCTGAGCACTCTCAAGGACACAGCTTGTGGCGCTACATACACCGATACTCCCTCAGGTAAACAGGAGTATGTGCGGCGAGTATGTGGCCTTGAAGCTGTGGTGTGTTCAACTTTAAACAACTCCTGCAATCAAATGTGCAAAGATTGAGTGTAACAAGCCGTTCGGTGTGATATAGCTGGTCCATTTTAGCGATGTTTACCATGAAAATAACGTATGTGGCTTATTTCTCCCCCTGGTGTGAGTTTTTAGGTCCCGAAACCTCTAAAAAAAAGCAGAAATTTGCCCACGAAAACGGACGGGCGAGGCGTGGGGAGGGCGCTGTTGACGCCTGCATGACCCCCAAAAGGTCGAAGGTCATGGGTAACGTCCGTTGTGCAATCTTAGCCGATTTAGCTTACACTACAACGCGAACCTGTCTATATTAGCAACCGCTAATATTTCTATCTAGTGGCTAAAGGTTTGATGCTCATTTTATGCTTTCCGTTCATGTGTGTGCAAACTGCCTGTGTAAACTCGCACAATCATGGTACGTTAAAGCTTTAACTGTTGGTAACGTTAACATTAGTATTTTATCAACGGTACGCACAGTTTCTTGGAAACTAAATGTTGACCTATCGATTACCTAATGGTAATGCGTGTCATGCCACCAAATATCTAAAATGTTAGCACAAGCCTTGTACAAAGGCTGTTCGAATATTATTCGCTCATCAGGGGTCAACACGATCCAAAGTACAGTGACAGGTTATTTCCGGGTTGTGCGTTCTACCACTTTCGTCAAATATTTTGACGACTTCTCATTGTTCCAGATTTTTTTAACAATGAAGGTTCAATATGGGTACAATATATGTACTTGAATAAGGATGTAATGTCAATCTTTCTCGGTCCAGAATCGATATCATTCACTAGTGGGTGGCCATAGAAATGATAAAGCAGCTCAATAAAGGTGACACAACTTATGTTATTCAGACAGCGACTCAGTCCATCAATGGGACGTCTTCATATCATGCCATCCCAACCAGCTGCCCTACGTCCTAGGGATCCTGACACAGGCGTTGGAGGACATCGGCCAAAAGGTCAGACAGTTTTCAAGTCTCCGCCTTTGTCTGTGTATCAATATTCACAGGGCAACTTCCTGATTTAATCATCCAGCATAGCTAGCGAACAGTACTTACCCCATGGTCACTCCGTTACAGTGTGCTTTTATGACAAGAAGACATGGCTCTAAGTTAGATAGGGCTTTTTTATACTAAGTTACTGTGGAATAGTGAAGAAAATATGTAGAGAAAGTTGATCAGTGCTGAGTAATGCAAGAATCATTGACATTGTAACACGACGACGCAGGTGTATCTATATGAGAGAGATTCCGAGCCCGGTGCCCCCATCGCAGATAACATCTTTCAGGCTGCCATGGCGAGCAGGAAAACTGTCGTGTGCTTCACTGAAGACTACCTGCACTCGGAATGGAACCTGTATGAGGCGATGGTTGCACAAGGTGTAAAACCCAGGTAATATTGAATCATCATACCACGATGCAATTGTTATAGACACAAATAATTCCAATGTACTAAACTAAGTCATGCATGAAATGCGAATACATAACACACATTCAAATACATTACACGTTACACAACGTTATATACAAGTAGTACATCAGTACATCAACATAACAACCTACATGATTTCAAATGACATTTTTTCCGGTAATCAACATGCGTATAAGCGATTCCACTCTACTTCTAGTGCGCTTATACAAATGACCGACTACTGGTTGGAGGAGATTGACAAGGGTAACTTGGTAGGAGCTGTCTTGTTAGATTTCAGTGCGGCTTTTGATGTAATTAATCACGACATCTGTTTGGCCAAACTGAATAGTTATGGGTTTGCACAATCTGCCATAAACTGGACAAGAAGTTACCTAGAAAACAGAAAACAGGCAGTTTTTGTAAATGGATCTTTTTCGTCATTCATAGAAACAAAATGTGGCGTACCTCAGGGCAGCTGCCTCGGACCCCTACTGTTTTGCATCTTTACAAACGACCTGCCCACGGTAACTAATCAGAGTACAGTAGTTATGTATGCAGATGATTCAACCCCATCCACATCAGCTTCTGATATAACAGGATTACAAGATAAGTTGCAGGCAGACTTGTCACGGATATGGGATTGGGTGAGAACAAACAAGCTAGTTCTGAACATAGGTAAAACAAAATCAATCGTCATGGGTACACAACAGAAACTTAAAAGGGAACCAAAACTGCAACTTTCCGTTGATGGCATAAGCATTTCACAGG
>NW_017803602.1:1403118-1450982 GCF_001625305.1 Branchiostoma belcheri | reverse complement strand
AGTAGACCAGCAGCTTCATGGGTACTGCAGGTCAACAATACAAAATTAGAAAATGGCAGGCGCACTTGCGTCAGTTAGGAAACATAAGGATAACTTGACCCCCAACATGTTAAAAACTGTACTACAGACCCTGGTTCTATCGCACCTTGACTATTGCTGTGCCCTTATGTCATCATCGCCACAAACTCAAATAGACAAACTACAAGTTGTGCAGAATCGAGCGGCTAGGCTGGCAACAGGTGCACGTTGGGATGCCGACTTGGATATTTTACACACCCAGTTAAACTGGCCCTCAGTCAAAGAGAGATTGTTTACCGGCACAATCAACACATTCCATAAAGTAGTGAGAGAGAAACAGCCTAGATGTATTTTCAATAGATTAAAAACAATTAATTCGGCACATTCGCACAACACTAGACTGGCACAAAAAGGAGCATTCCAGCAATCTAAACCTAGAACCAACGCCATGACTCGGACTTTCATACACAGGTGCATTAAAACATACAACACTTTGCCTACTCTACATCACATCCTCAAACCCACAAACGTTTAAAGAAAAAATCTGGAATTGGACAAAAACACATAAAAACAAACACACACCAATTAACTCCTGGTGGTAAATGTTTTTAAATATATTATGCACAATCTCTTGACCTCTGACCTCTCAGACATCTATTATAAAATTGTTTTTGGTTAATTGTATAGTGTAACATTATTGATTGATGGTTGTATAGTGTAATATTGTCGTAATGATTGATGTGATGATTGATGTTTAAAATTGTTGTTAAGATAAGTTTTTCTGAGGCATAATAGCAATTGAAGTAATTGTAAATAATAGTTGTATTTTTATGTTGTATAGGACTCCAGGAAGAGTAGTGATGTACATATTATCACTAATGGAGATTCCTTAATAAACAAACAAACAAACAAACAAACAAAGGGGCACAGACGAGACTTATAAGCATAGGATTCAATGGTTACACTGTTGATACGTATACTTTTGTATTTCTGTAGCGGTGGCCGCATGGTGCCGATACAGCTGCTGTCCTGTCAGATACCTCCAAAGTACCAGCTGGTGTGTCCGCTGAACTGTACCGACAGGTTACACAGGAGGTTCTTCTGGCGAAAACTGCTAGGGGCACTGGACATCCCGGACTCTAGCGAAATTGCAGCCCAACTGAACGTCGCCTGTGAGTTTCAAGTCTTTATTTGCCCAATTATTTTTAAGAACGAAGCAGGCTTATAACCAAGGTACCGTCTTTTCGACACGACCCTGGGAATTGCTCATCATATCGCACCGTAACGACATTCGATTTTATTGAATAGTCACATTAAATTTTGTCCAAATAGGATATTTCAGCTGGTAACATCATAAAGTGCTGTGTGCCGCGTTACTATAAATGCAATCCAATAAAGGCCTATTGACAAAGCACCACCCCTCCCCCAAACAAAGTACAATAACGCGTTTATGGCATGTCGCCCCTTTGCACTTCAGATCCCGAGGGACGTCTGGACATGATCTTAGGAAAACACATGCCTGACGTCATTCCGGACCCGCCTCCTCCAAGGTCCGCGTGTGAACTACCACCACAAAATCCGCAAGATAATGGTAAGACATCTGTGTGGTCGGGTCGTCTTTTCTACAGGTTTCGGTGACAATTAACGTTGCAAGTTGACGTCACTTGAATATGCTTGAAAATGAATAGTTTCTGTACTATTTCTAGGCACAGACATGCAAAGTTTGTATTTAACCTCCTTGTTTGTATCAAAATCGATTGAATATGTCAGTGCTAGCATTATCTTATACCGGATACTAGAAACGAAACAGACTAAAAGTTATAAAACGACTGGTAGAATCCCTAGTACAGGATATATAGCTTCAGATGGTGTGATTACCAGGCTAAATGTTGGTGTTCTTTTTCTTCAGCAGAGCTGATGCCTGTGGACCACCAGGAACAGTTAGCACACCTCGTCGCTGCAGTTATCGTAGCAATCATCGTTTGTAAGATGATTGACATCTTTGTCAAGCTTGTCTTCGGGATTTGACTGGTTGGATCTATATGTAGTGTGCTTTGACGTCCTGTGTGACGATAACAACGTAAAAAAAAGCTTACAATGGGTAGAAACATGGAACGTAGGAGATGGAAGAGCATATTCGCATCACAAGAAGCATTATTTTCCACTTTCAACAAAATAACGTATATCTGACATCCACAGGATGGTAAAATAAAAAAGGCTAAGTAACAGACGATAGAAACATGTTGAAGAATTACGTTTGAGGATATATTGTTTATCATGTGATAAACTGTTCTGCATATTATTTTACAACCTTCGTCATCACTTCTTTTTGTCATGTGCTTACATCATACCTGTCTCTGGTGCTGGGCACCATCCACAAACACACCTGTACCAGGTAGTGAATACCACATCATCATCATCATCATCATCATGCCTCCGGATTTAATCCGGTGAATACTGTACCACATACACACAAAATTACCTATCCTTAGTGTTGACCCACGTCCACATACAATTAAACAGCCTGTCCTTGGTGCTGAAAACCATCCACTCATAGGCAAACATTGTTTTTTTTTTTTTTTTTTTTTCCAGGGCAAACATGTTTTTCTCTGGTTATGTGCCTGGTAATGGCCAGGTAGGTAATTTGTAACTTAGTACTAAATGTTTTCCTTGGACAAAGCACTGCCCATGGGAAAAGCAGAGAAAAGAACATAAGTAGTAATCAGACACTGCAGAAGTGACACTGTCAACAGTTTATTGCTCTGTTACTGCCTGCAGTCTGCACACATTGGAATTCCTAACCTGCAGTGAACACACTGATGAATAAACATGTATGCCAGAACTGGAATGGCTGTTTTACATACATTTTATACACAGCATCATATAGACATACAATGTTACACTTCTGAAACATTTCTTAAATATGCAAGTTAAATATAAAGTTAACATATACACGTACATGAAAATAAAGCTTTATGTCTAACTCAATAGGTGCATCTAGTGATAAAAGTTTTAGTTTCTTAAATAGATATACAAAAGTACTACTGATATGAGATTGGTACATTTTTTCTACAACGCATATTAGGTACAAGTGAAAAGACATATTTCAAATACAAGTGGAAAGACATATTTCTAACATAATCATGAATGAATGATTGGCATGCTGGCAGCATGCTTGGCCACCAATTTAACAAATCAGAGAAAACCTCTTGTACTAAAAGATAACCAGTATCCTTTAATATCAAGACTTGAATTGACTAATGTTTTACAATATCATAAGAAAGACACATTTAGCTATTTTCTATTTCTGAATCAATACTACACGTACGTTATATTAGGCTGTGCTTGTGAGCCTACTTACAATAAAGAGAAATACATGTACAATCACAAGTAAAACCAACTTCAGATTACCACATACATGGATAGGTACATGTATATTGCATAAGCTACTAGCACTATCAGGTCTAACTCACATATTTGCCTAGGCTGGGCAATCTTTTTATATAACTCGATGTTTCAGGAGCAAGACCAAATCATTCACACGAGACAGTACTCTAATAGCAATACATATATTGCTAATGGTAAAACCTACTTAGTTTTAAGTTAGTTTTTTAATACATGTAGTTTGAACTTCAGAATCTTGTACATAGAATTGATCAGTCATTTAGAAATGTTGCTAAAATTTGTTGACAATATTGTAGCTTGTGCAATTGCATAATAACATGTATAATATATATAACAGTTATACACTGATCACAAGAGCACTATCTGATACATATTTGTATGTTTATCTTCATTAAGGGGCTGTATTGTTTCTATTTGAGAACAGCAGCCTTCATCATATAGTCAGAACTGTGCACCTGTTGCATGTAGGATCCCTGAGTAAAACTTGAGCTCCACAATGAGACTACTGAATTAGTTGTAGTCCTGGGACCCGCCTGATAAGAAGAGTTAATTTGATGATCTACAACAAGAGAAGTTCCTGCATACATCGGAGAGAAGTTTGTCTGATCTTCACCTGAAGGACTTTTCCTTTCCAGCTAAAGGCTTCTATCTGTCCACTCTCTGCTATGCATCTATTGTTAGTATTTTTTATATAAACTCCATACTCGTGAATTATATAAACTCCATAATCAATATGGATATTTCAAAATGGATACTGATCAGTACAACTTATGCAAATATGGGTGTAATTTGCATAGTTACAGAGAACATGATGGTCTAAATTAGCGATTGTATAGATTTAAGTTTTCAAAAAGTTGTAATGTTTCCTTTTTGTTTGTAGTTTATCAAACAAATGTAATTTCCTGATTTTATCTCATTACAACTGACCAATCAAATCTACACTTCCATTTGTTCTGACTTTTGGTTGGTCTGCCTCATGTCTCATCATGTTGTTCAACCTTAGGATTACTACTATGGGGAAAATGAAAATAACATAGACATAATTATGTAGGAGATATCCAACACAGTACTCTGCACTTGGAAACATCAACATAGCACAGTGCCATGAATTTACAAAAACTTTCAAATTGTATCACTAGCTTTCTATCATTGTGTTAGTGAACTGTGATGAAAAGTAGGTAAAATTAAAAGCCATCTCACATAATACAATAGACATGTTTAAAATTGTACCTCACAATATACATTACACAATGTCTCTACTATTGTCTACATGGATGAGAATAGCTCAAAATTTGCCAGAATTTCTGTACCTATACTTTACAGTTTTGAATTTCACACAAAAGGTCTGTTTTCATAATGAAGTATGTTGGAATTTTGTAGGTTTCAGCATATTACAGGAAAAGGTGTTTCTGTAGGGCCTAAATATCCTCATTTTACACTCCCTGATCTTTGAATTTACTTCTACACTTTTACGTTTTCTTATAATATCCCTGAGAGAGGGCCAGAGTGAGCACAATTATTCTGCACTCCATTTCCTTTTAACAGGCTATCATAGCCAAAAGCCTGTGGTCTAAGATTTCATCATGATAAATGTGTTACAGACTGACTACTAGTATTTAGTGTTAGTTAGGTACACATCAAATGACCTCTACAACCTACACATAGAAAGAACTCTATTGACAAATCTGGAGAGAAGTCTTACCACTGAGTTGAATTTAATTAAAAGATACATGTACCTAGCACTCCTTTATAGGTTTGGCAGCAGCAAATTTAAAGCTGACATAAGGGACTCCAAGGTCACACCTGTCGTAGGGCCAGAACTTCAAGGTCGGTGCACGTTCAGGGGCCATGGTCACTGCCTCAAAGTATGCCATGACCACACAGAGCTCAAATGAGGCGATGGCGATGAAGATGTGCCTAGGAAACAAAAGGCAACTGTCTTATTAAGAGATCAAGATCACAGTATTACTCAAGTCTTGTACACTTTGAAAATTCTGAACTGACAGAGAAAAAAAAAGTCTGGGAAGAGGGGATAAACATTGCATAAGGTACTATACATATTTATCAGCTGAGGGTTGGTACTGTTAACAAATGTAACTGTTACAACATATTTATCACATGTGTGACCTACACTGTTAAGTGTAATAAGGAAAATGCTACGGTGTTGCATTATTATGTGAGCTACTTGAAAAATCCCTGCAAAGCATATATCTTTGCCTTCTAGTTACTTCAGTGATTCCAATCACTGTGCACTTGATAAAAGAAAGTTTCCTTTTCTGTTCACAAACTCACCAGCCGGAGTGGAGGTATGGGAAGGACACGGACTCCCAGATGTGGCAGAAGAGCCGGTCATTCAGCCAGCAGGTCAGCGCCAGGCTGAACCACACAAAGGCTGCGATGCCGAGGCGGATCACACGGCAATCATTACACCTGGGGTAGAGGGATTAGACAGAACATAAATCACTGAAAAAACTGCTTGAGCTTAACAATGTTATGTACATAAAAAATGCTCTTTAATGCCTTATACGACCATTTTATATTTCTTGACACATATTACTAGTAATTCTTTTTCTCAATGCTGTAACCAAATGAAAAGAACATTCTCTGTTTTAGTTCTTAATAGAATTTTTTGTTCATTGTTTCAGTTGTCACTGTAACCAGTGTTTTGACACAGATCTCCTGTGAGTTTCATACTAGAAGAACTAACTACATGTATATGTATAGGGTAAGACCTCTCACCTTTTGAGTTCACTGAACATACACATGACACTTGGGATGGCCATGGGCATGAGCAGGAAGTGGTTCATGGAAGGGTGCAGGAAGGCCAGGATTGTGGAGATGGCACCGACACCCAGCATCACCAGCATGAAGGACTTTCTGTTGGGGAGAGAAAACACCTGTGAGTCAACACTGGCACTGCAGCAAACACCATGACATATACATGTAACATTACATGACATTCTCTTGACTGTGATGTGTTATCTACCGTTCACTTCAAAATGACACCTCAACTGAGATGTTAGAGGAGAGACCTGTCACTTCAACTCTTATATGGTCATTATTTGTGTTACTACATGAGCATATGTCAGCATAATTGCTGTACATAAGAAAAATGCTTGTTAGTGATGGTTTTCTTTTTGGCAACCCAGCTTATCAATGATTTTAGATGACTGAATCATGCTTTGAAGTGTATAACCATGCATGGGATAGTCAATTTTTGAAAGATCAAAACTGATGCAAGCAATACACAGTGACATTTTTTATGGATGCTAGGGAATGCATACTTTTAGGTCATACAAAAATCCTATCAAGCACATTATGAGAGGGCAAACCTGCTTTCATGGCAGAACCTTGGAAAGAAGCGTCTTGGAGCCCACACACCCCAGGCTGCTATGATTACCCACAGGATGGCAATCTCATCAAGCAGCTGGCCCACCAGACTTAGGGTGGCATGGAAGTAAGCTGAGGACACACCTGAAAAGAGAAGAATTGTTCATCAAGCCATGTACATTGATCAGAAGTATTGTGATGGAATAACACATAAATGGTATATACTGGTACATCCTCGGCTGATTCATTCAAAACAGTCATACAGGTACATATTGCAAAGAATCTACAATAGTTGTCTTTAAGCTGATTTAACAATCACCAGCCATCATGATAATCAGAACATGACTGTCCTGATACAACATCATGCAAAAATATCTCTATCTATCTGCTTACAGTAACACTGGGAAACTGCTTTTTTTTCCAGCAACCGTCATGAGAGTTATCTGCAAAGGTGTAAATTTTACTCTAGGGGTGTCTCTCAAAGGGTATTAGATCAAGAGGATTTGACTGAAAATCCATTCTGTTTTTCTTTTCATTACCACCATACGTAAGTGCAAATGCATCAGGTATACACTGTAAATCTTGAAACTTGAAATCTTGAAAGTGCTTTTTCCCGGTGACACCATAACTACTAGTATGTCTCCTTTGTATGACTGTACTGTACTACAGAATTGTTTCAAGCATTAATTTAAAATGATGTGAAATCCCTTTCCCGCCTACCGCATAATAAAATCTGCGAAAGCAACTGAATTTCCAGTACACACCTACAACTGCTAACATCCACCAGATGAGGTTGATGGAAGCGTTGACCTGGCGTGCGTACGGGCGGAACAGATACATCAGCACAGGTGGCAGCACGATGAACAAGAAATTACTGATCTGTTGGGGATGAATAACAACAAACAAGGTGAAGGCTTAACACTAATATTCCATGTGCATCAACTTGGCAGGAGACCAAAACAACATATTAATCAGGTTACAGATGAACATTAGGTGACATTTTATTCACCAGTGAATGCAAGAAGCACAACTTTACACCTTAACAGCTGCTGCTGATACAGTCTATTCACCAGAGTGCATCTGCTTAAGTGCTGACTGTTCATTATAATAATATTGGCCTTCTCCCCTCTTTGTCTGCATGACAAATGCTAATATTAGCTCTATACTGGGTACATCAACAACATTTGATTGAACCCCTGATGTTAACTCTCCTTTCATATTCAGACACAAAGATTATCAAGCCTTAGCCATGCATGTATCCCTGATTATGTCCCATCATATCAATTTTTTTTCAATCCCATTATCAGGGCTGTTAGGTTTTGTGGCCAGATGCCACCAATCAATACAATCAATAACTCTGAGGAATCTAAATGTAGCTAAGTTGCTAAATATAACTCTGAAGGTAGCCTCATCTGTCCAAGAAATACTGAATCAGATACTGATCCAACGCAGCATTCTTGGATGCACCCTGGGATCTAAATATACATCTGCAATTTAAAATGTAATGCCATAAGAATTTATAAAGACCAATAGTCACTGAGTCATACTGCCACACAGAGGAGTTATTTTCGAAACATGTTAGTCATACTTACTGTGTTCCAGAACTCAGCGATTGCTGGGACAATGTCATAGTTGGCCTCGCACCAATCAACATCTGAGCTTCCACGCTCAAACTCCTTCAACATGGTTGATTGAAGGAATAGGCTGGGGAAAAAAGAAGCTACAAGTATTATAGGCAGAGTAATGCTAGATCACCATAATGGGTAATACCACCAAACTGTCTTTAAAATTTTATAAGGTCTTTCATACCAATTTACCTAATTGATTTTGCTAAATTTCCTTAAATTGGATGGTTTCCAGACACTGCAGGTATTAATTTGGAGTGGGTAAAATTTCAATTTGACATTTTGCGTTCTGTTCAATTTTTATTCTAGCTCATATTTTGTTCCATCAAAACATACAGTAAATTGACTGTATTTTGGAAGATGTTTACCCTTAACCTAAAACATTTCAACTGTGTGCACTCTGGTGTGTTTGTGAATTTGGGAGGGCCGCTGGCAAACAAGGAAACAATGGTGGACCCCTTAATTTCCCATCCCACATCTGCTTGGAGATGACCTAATCCCTGCGTTCCAAATACGCCAGTATGGAAGTCTGCTAGCGCCTCAAGCACCTTATGAAGCAGTATATCATGTTGTTGTCTTAGGAATATGGAGTTTTAACCTCCCTGATACAATATAGAGGACGAACATGACGTAAACACATAATTATAACCTGCGCCGTGGGAAAATCGCCTCATGTGACCTGTACGTATGGCTGTGAAAACATAAACAAAGACACCGACAACAAACTCACCAAGATCTAGAACCGTGCAGCGGGCCTTCCCGATTAAAACTGTGTGTGCTGATGGCGGTTGATGTCCGACAATCTGAATCTACAATGTGATTTTTACACGGACAGTTCAGCACCGCTACTAGCACCGACGATCCTGCTGGCACAAATTACGTCTGTCGCCTCCGCAATACCACCAGGGCTATACCGGATGGCGATGTGTTGCGTAATCCATGACCCGCTTCCCGACCAATCATGGACGGAGAAATCATACCAATCAAAATCGCACATTTCTCCCGCCCCGTTTTGAAATGAATCCAATGTGGGGAATCTGCAAGTAGATATAGGGGAGGATAATTCGTTGAAGGTAAAAAAGTAAATCGTCACGCTTACGCTAAAAAACGCCATGGCTTATACGGTAAGCTCATACGTGAGCTGCATACGTACCTTTGAGCCATCCGATCCAACCTCGACATGCATATGTGAGAGCCTTTATTAGGGTGCCTTTCAAAGCCAATTTTCTCATTCTGTTTCATTGCGACATTCAGGGAGATGCATTGCGACCCCAGCGTGGAAATGACCGTTTAAATAGGTTGTGATCTTCGACAGGTCTATCTATATAACTTATAACACTAAGCACAGCCCAATTATCCCCTGGCCCATGTAGGGTGGCTCGTGACATATTACACAGTATAACAACTTATTATCTCCAAGCAGATTCGATGGGGCAAGGGGACGAAGGACGGTAACGCTTATCGCACGGTAAACTGACGCGCATTCCAGCTAGATTTAGTTTTCTTATTATTGGTAAAACTAGGCTAATCTCCAAGAAGATCCTAGGGTGGCAAAAGACAATATCAAATTGGCCAGCCAGTATCCATTCGCCAGAGAGGGCCCATACCACCCAAGGGTGGAGATTAGGCTACGGGCAGTGTTCCACCGACACGACCGGACGCTCCGTGGGGGTCACTTCGGGATACGAAGTATTATCAATAATGAATTCTGCATCATGCACAAGTGCTAGGCGGCTGGAAAGAGTAGAAATCGGCCAAATAGAGAGATAAGCATGCCAAGGGAGTTTGTCCGTTGAGAAAACAGTCCGCCGCAACGGACAAACTTCCTTGGCATGCTTATCTCTCTATTTGGCCGATTTCTACTCTTTCCAGCCGCCTCCCCAATCCTGGTAGAGGCTACACAAGTGCTACGTAGAATTAAAGGGACAGATAATGTCATTACGCTTTAAGAATGATTTCCAACAAAGCTTATAGTTGAATTAGAGCGTAATTAACGTAGGTCTCACGAAAAAGGCATGCAGACCCTCTTCACACTTTCGGGTTAGACGACACCCGTGAGAGAGCACATTGCTTTTCCTCAACTGGATTTCAAACGACAAAGTTAATTCTTTAAAATGTCCACTAAGAGCAAGAGGTACTTAGGGAGATTTTGGGAGATTATGAAGTGACGGACAGGTACTTACCTAATGACCATATCGTTATCGATGAAAAGAAATAATTTCCAACAGTAGCCAACTTGGATAGCAAAGTAATTCGCGATTGTATATGAGGTAGCTGGGACTTACAAAACAACTTTAAGAGATGAAGTGACTCTCTATACTACTTACTTGACGAAAGGGAAATTTCTATTTGCAACAATTAAGACAAGTAGTTGACTTAAGCAAAAATTATCCTGTCCACCGTTGTTGCCAGGAGCTTGAGCCCAAACAAATCAACATGTAATCCGGTCAGGAGCGACAGTTGAAGTGGTGCGCTTATTCCACTTTCATAGTACCAGGGAAAGTGTACAATGTACTAAGAGGCCAATTTTCAGCCAGAGCAACGTTTGGTAATACCCTTCGTTCAAAAGTAACAAACGTGGTAAAATAGGACTTAAGTCCACGAGAACCTTTGACGGAGGGACTCGCTGGTGAGAAAATTCATAACAAAACTTCCCCAACAGATTACGTACATTGTTCAGCTAGCCTCCTATAAAAGGACATGGCACCGATAGCACAGCCCAGACTCTCCTATACCAAGACTCAGACTCTGTCATCTCCGAGTGTGTTACATAGACACTCTGAGTGATACAGTAAAATTTTCCTTGGTGCCTGCCTGTTTAGAAGAAGCCAGGTGTCGGCCATGGGGAAGTTACCCATGATCCTACTGGCTGTCTTCGTTATTGCCGTGGCAGGGCATACCCCGACAGAACAAGAACTTTCCGCGACTTCGTCAGAACCGGGACGCATTCTCCCAGACTGGACGATGGCACGACTTCGCTACGACGGCTGCAGGTAAGCGTAGAACTCTACTCCCGTGTCAACTGTGAGAGATTCAACTGTTTATTAGGATTATCATTTTTTGCTGAAATTACTGTTTATTGTAGATTTCTTCGAAGGGTGTTTTGCCGCGGAGTGAGTTTTTTCGCCACCGGAGCTTAACTTTCTCCGCGGCATAACTCGTGCGAAGGAGGCTAGTTTATTGTGTAGTTGTTCATTTCTTTTTGTGAGCACAGTTGTACACACAAATACACGTATTCCTGCGTTGGTATGTACAATAAGGAAGACAGGAAGTACATGTACGCTTTAGCAAAAGCATAATTCTCTACAAAGATTGGGAACTTTTTGTATGAACGCCGGTTAGTTCAGCGTCAAACATGCGCTGGATACTTAATTTTGACTCATACCCCTTCACAGGAGAGGCGCAATGAACCTTGGTGCCGTCTGAATGAAAATTCTTTGTATATTCCTGGATATTTCAAGCGCATTGTAGAAATTTTCACTACATTCCAAATAATTGTGCCCATTCTTGAGGTCCGCGTGCCCCGAATGTTTTGAGCATGTTCAAAACTTCGGTTCATCGATGTCCGTTCATCTGACATATTTTGCCCTGACAACTTGAACATAATTTCCTGACTGAACAAGTGTCTAGAAACTGTGCATTTTTCTCTCTTTTTTTTTTTTGCAGGATCTATGCGGAGTTTGAGCCGGAGGATTTGTCTGGTAAGATGTGTGAAGAGAAGCGGGAACTGACTGAGATTGACGACAAAACCCAATCGGCACTGAACTTCAAAGGTAAGAGTCAACTAGACTTACTTCCATGCATCTAGCCACAAAACAAAAAGCACTGTTTATCAACCTGGTATGTGATTTCTTTATCAAAGAAGACGATAACAACGTGTATCATTTCATGGTTGGTAGAGTCACAAAACATTGTCGCCGGGTTCTGATTCCAATTAAATTAGTGTATTGATGGACAGAATGTCAATTTTATAATCAACATTTTTCCAATCAACAACCCAATGTCAGAAAAGTAAAGAGTTGTCGTGAGGATTTGGTCGTACATTAGGAGTTGTAACAGTGGGTGGTTTATAGGCGCTACCAACTGACCCGGCCGATGGGTCTAGAGGCTTTTAGCTGATTCAGTAGGAGCGTCGGATTGTAAGCTGGCGCCCGGGGGCCGTGGATTCGAACCCTGGCCCGGGACCAGAAAGGTTTCTCGCCCCTCTTTCTACTGCTCGCCCTTGTTTCTACTGCTCGCCCCTGTTTCTACTGCTCGCCCCTGTTTCTTACAGAGTTGAAAATGAAAGGCGTCCCGCAGACGTGCTATGACGTTCTGACGACATGTATCAGAGGGCAACGCTCGTATGTTTGATAGCCACTTGGAATGGTCCATTCATATGCCGAGGTGGATTTGGAATCGGAATCCTCGTATACTAGTAGTTGGCGAGTTTACCGGCACAGTTAAACATTTCGGTTGTGGTTCAGGTTTTAAAAGTTGCATGGTTCTTGGGGTTTAACTTTTAGGATACTGACCGATAGTAGGTTTTGATACATGTATTAGCATCATCGTTGGATGTTAGCCCCATCGATCGCAGACTCTAGATCAGTCAGACTTAATCCTGATATATCCTCGTATGTTAATGACTTGGGAACATATCTGGTCCCGTTTACCATAATAGAACTCAAAACAGCTATAACAAAAAGTGTCATCAACATAGACTCAAAGTCTCTTCCCCCAGATCTATTCTAGAAAATGGTTATCATGAAAACTGTACAACGAAATTTGGAACCTACTTTTACCTTACCACAATACGTCGTCTGAAGTCAATTTTATTCATAGAGTATCGCGCCTGTTTCGCTAGTTTCGTTTCTTCAGTTTTCCCTTTCTATCGTCTTAGACGATCAATGAAAATGGAATTTCATATTTTTTCATTCAGCTGTACCTACAGATATTTTCCGTTTCTCTTTCTTTATTTATTCATTTTTATTTGTTTACACAATTCCGTGACCGTCCACGGCATTTAACTAGTATTTTTACCCAACCTTTGCCAGACAAGAGGTACTAATAGTAACACCGGTACCTGACGCATCAAAGATACATGTTTACAAAACGTTTGACAGGATATTTTCCGTTTTCGTTAGCGCCGTCACCGAAGTCCTGTTCAGATGGCTACTCCAAGTACAACAGAAAATGCTACAAGTTCTCAACTGACAAAATGGCGTTTAAGGCAGCCAAAGATGCTTGTCAACGGGATGGAGGACTGTTAGCAACCATCAATGCCCAAGACACCAACGACCTGGTTGTGAAGAAAATAAGGTTAGTAAGGTTCTTCTCTTCTCAGTTTTATGATGTAAAGGGTACTTCTGGAATAAATCACATAACGGAGATGAAAATTGAAGCAAAAACAGGCACTATCTATTGAATATTTGGGCCAAATAGTGGATGTGGTAAAACTTTTGTGTGTAGGTATATTATATATCGTTTGTTGTTGCGTGTATCAAGATGTTTTAACAGCTTAAAATGTGTTTCTTCCGTTTCTAAATGTCGACAGTCAACTTACCAAAATGTGAAGGCAACGTGTAGGCAACCAAGTACATGCATGGGAGATACCCCTGCGACAAGTATTTTTCCTTTGTTTCCCCTATGGCGTTTTCATCAAGAAGCAAGTTTAGGTACACATACTTTAGACCATAATGCTTTGGATGTAAATGTAGAACAGGGTTGGGTTAGCCTAGCTCGAGTGTTAGAGCCGAGTTTACCAGGCCTGGAAGATCATGTAGATAGTTTCTAGCCTGGTCAACGGGTCGGCTTCTCGATCGGGGTGTTGCCGGCCAGAGGTTGTCTGGCACCCGATAGGGGTTTAGCCGGGGTTTCTAATTTCTGCCGCACCGTACTGGTAACCAGGCTAATAGTTTTCATAATCTCCACTTCAGGGCTGACGGAGATTCGTACTGGATTGGCCTGAATGACGTACGGAAGGAAGGGAGTTTCGTGTGGAGTGATGAGGCAAAATCTCCTGCCGGTAGGAACATGGTTTTTATGCCTCACATGCAGCTTATGCAACATGTCGCTCACCACAACAACATATCTTTTACAGATTTACTTATAATCTGAAGGCCAAATAATGATGTTATTAATCAATTTATTTGCTGAAATCTAAGCTCTCACAGACTATCGATAACGGCGTGCCAACATGGGTCTAGGGAAAGGGATTCACACGAGTGCACACTAGCATCCATCCCAGACTTTTGATGCATGCGGCGGCATTAATTTTTTTCGGGGAGCGATGCGAGTTATGCCACGGGGACGGTTTTGCCGCCGAGGAGGGACTTTGCCGGGGAGAGACGGCTTCCCCGCAAATTAACGCCGCCGCATCAGAATTCTGTGAAGGAGGCACACTACGTGCCAACATGGAACCTGTTGCATTTTCTTGTGCCGTTGGTCATCAATTCTAATCCCCACTTTCCTTTCCACTTTTTTTTAAACTCAAAGTGTACACCAACTGGCACCCGGACCAACCTGATAACGGTGGCGGGGAGGATTGTGTAGAAATGACGAGGAACCAGGACTGGAATGATCTACCCTGTTCATCGAAGTTGAACTTCATTTGCGAAAAAGGTAATCTTCTACCTATGATACCTCCTTCCCCTGAATTATCTTTGTTAATGACGTTATCAACATTATACATGGTTGAATACATGAGAGGAAACATGGACAGTATCGAAAGACGTTTAAGACCAGGAAACATGGACAGTATCGAGAGACGTTTTTAAAAGAACAGCTGTTCCCCTCGTATGCAATACTTGTGCATGTACTGCACTTGTCCGTGACGAATGCATAATAGGTTTAAGGTGAACGTGGTTTTGTTTGAAGTATTTCATGTACCTTTCGTCGGTACCTTAGTACCATTGTCAACACAAGCTACAAGTTCAGATCTCCCCACAGTTTGATCGTCAAGGAATAAACGAATATCACTTCCAACAGAATTAATCGAAGAAATATATAAAGCAGCTTGGGGTTAAGAAAGGGCGCTGAGCGGAAGTTTTTTATTATTTTTTATTACTCATTGTGACACCACTTTTCTAACGTAGAGGTAGTTATCGGTCATTACCTTCATGTGCCTAGCGACTCAGCCTTCATGCCTCACCGTGCATGCCTAGCCATTTGCTTGGCAATGCGACACTACATTACGATCCTACCTCTCCCCAATGGTTACGTTTCCTGGTATCGAGCTTGTCTTCATTGTTGTTCTTCAGAAATGACTCATTGGACCTGCCCGCCTATGTACGGAGTGAATGCGTTTAGAGGCAAGTGTTTTAAATTCTCCGTGCGCAGAGTGACCTTCAACAAGGCTAAGGCCATCTGCCGGACAGACGGGGGGCGACTTGCTGTCCTCAAGGACAAGGGAACAGACGTCTTTATCAGGAAGAGAATCAGGTTGGTATACTAGTACTTTTTTAAGGTATAAAAAATCCCCCGCGATCAGAGGTTTTGTCCCAATGAGATTGAAGACGAACAACATTTTATTATGGATTGTCAACTAACAGTTATATGATGACAAACGCACAACGCTTTTCAACCTCCCTTCAGCTTACTCAACATTTCATGCTATAGATAAATTCTATTTCATTCTACAAGGTAATAACCCTTACTGTGCACAAATAGGTAAATATATCAAAGAATGCGCAGACTTTACAACAAGTAGTATAGGTTAATTCACTTAATAACTTAGTATTGTACGTAGGTCAATTCTGTCAAGTCAGTGTACTTTTGTTGGGTCAATAAAGTTCTATATTGTAACAAAAAAGACGCCAAAAACTACTTCAGGAGGGCGAGTATCAGACGTTATGAAAACGTCAGATAGGATGATGAGCATGAGATAAAGCTATGATTATCCTGTCCTTTTTGTGCAGGAGTTTGCCCCTCCACCGACGTGTCCTCAACTACTGGATCGGCCTGAGTGATGTCCAGGAGGAGGGGATGTTTGTGTGGAGTGATGGAACCGAACTTACCGCATCTGGTAACTATCACTCAGCTACTAACGTCATACAATGTCTTTACCTTAGTTGTTGTTCAAATCAAACCATTGACGGATCAAGACGACAGGTTATTCCGACGGCTCTTCCCTCTGAGTTACCAGTACCTGATAAACAAACAAACAAACAAACCTGATATATATCTAGATTCGCATGGATTTCGCTTTCCCTTTAGCCGGAAGTAAGTCCAAAGACAATGGCGAGGAGGATTTAATGGCCAAAGAACCTTCTCAAGTATACTTAGTATATAACATCACTTTGTTATATGTGAGTTAATACAATTTGCTGACATTTAAAATAAGTTATAGGTTTGCTGCAAATTCTTTTCCGGAGGCTAACTTTATAAGGATTATGACCATGACGGACTGTAAATTTTAACTTATTGTGTTTGACTGTTTTTTTTTTCTGTAGTAGAAATCGAAAGATTTCCATTAATGTATAAAAAAGTTACACCTGGCATGACTTAGTATTGTTCACAAGAATGCTCAGTAGGATGATAGCATCGAATTCGAACACAACATAGAGTACTTACAATCTCTATCCAATGTAGGGTACACGCACTGGAGCCAAGGCAAGCCGGACAACGCTGAAGTTGAACGTGGCGAAGACTGTGTGGAGATCCGTCAGGACATGAACTACACCTGGAATGATGTGGAATGTGGGAAGAAACGACGCTTTGTCTGTGAAAAAGGTACCACAAATTAAGACAGCGTTTCTAAAGAATGGTACAAAGAAGAACACATGTATGAATTCATTGTCAATCATGATCCACTGGCCTCTGCACATGCAGAACGCCCTACAGTTGCATTCAGACAGGCAGTTCACAGGATTATGGTCAAAAGATAAACAGGCATGCAGCCCTCCTCTGTTTCTCTTAGATAGCAAATAATCAAATATTTTTACTTCCACCTGAAGTCAGATACTAGTATGTTATAAAGAGCTTGTTCCTCTCAGAAGATCCACTCTTAAATTCATTTGTACTTTAAGCTACTGCAAGAATATCATAAGATGTAACCTAACAAATGGAATGATATTACCAAACTCTGGCGCTTTATTCACCGTGATTGACGTTGAATTAACGTGAGTTGGACTATTCTTGAATTAAAGTTGGACTGGCGATGTTCTAAGCTCGCATCTGACGGAATAATGTCTTCATCTCATCACATGATCTGTGCTAGAATAGAATAAAACAGTAGTTGCTATATACAGATAAAGAAACACCGTAAGGCAGCTTCTTAACAACAATTTGTGAAGACCGATCTAGATCATATTCTACATCCCATAGAAGGTGCTGTCACATGAAAAGAAATCCAATGTAGTTTTATTATTTCACTAAGTTTATTCCTTTTGTCTGCTATTGCAATTTTAAGTTTGGGTTTTCTTCCACCCGTAGCTCCTGTCCCCGACCAAATCATGTTGACAACAGAGGCACCACCTTTGGAGACAGAATCCCTCAATAATCCTGGTAAATCCCATATAATCTACAATTAAATGACTAGTACATTTGCAGTGCTTACAATATAGACTGTCACCAGTGTTGTAAGTATGTATACTGAACTGATTTATCACGATTGGGGGTGGGGTGGGCTAAGGGGTCAGTTTGTATCAATTTATTGACTGCAACGGTAACTAGTAACCGTGACGGCGATAGTCATGGTAATCTTATAGATGCGATTTTATTTTAAACCTGTAGGCCACGAACAACTTTACACCACGCCTGGGCCGTACTGCGCGTGGCTGGACCAGGAGCTGCAGGAGAAAGACAGAGAGCTTCAGAGGCAGACCCAGAACATCGCAGAGCTCACAGCTCAACTTCAACAGAAGGAGGGGGAGATTCAACAGAAGGAGGGGGAGATTCAACAGAAGGAGGAGGAGATCCAACAGAAGGAGGAGGAGATTCAACAGAAGGAGGGGGAGATCCAAGACCTTTCTACTGGACTTCAACAGAAGGAGGAGGAGATTCAACAGAAGGAGGGAGAGATCCAAGACCTTTCTACTCTACTTCAACAGAAGGAGGGGGAGATCCAAGACCTTTCTACTGGACTTCAACAGAAGGAGGGGGAGATCCAAGACCTTTTCTACTCTACTTCAACAGAAGGAGGGGGAGATCCAAGACCTTTCTACTCTACTTCAACAGAAGGAGGGGGAGACCCAAGCCCTTACAACTCGACCTAAACAGCCTTCACCAGATGTCGAGGTGACGCCATTAGAAGGTAACGAAAAAGTTGCAATTTAGAAAACGAAGAAAGGCTGTGCCTACCTAGCCTATCAAAATGCAATTCAACACTATCTGTCTTTCCTTGATACTGCATACACAAAGAATGTTTTATGTGATGTTTTGTTATCATACATTTAAAGCTCACTTCAAGCCATGTTGTAGGTATCCAATTAGCTTTTTTTCCAAACTCCGTTATCACCTAGATCTACACATCTAATTTATGCAGTTTTTTGCTTTGCCCATCTTTTTTCTACTGTACGACTGAAGCCGGTGTGGGTTAACCAACCTCTACAGAAATGGGTGTGGGCAGTCCCGAAACAAACCCCAGGTCGGTTGCCCCACATTGTGGTCATTTGCAACAGGCTGAAGTGAAATGGGGCCATACCACATGCACACAGGAAGGCTTTTTAGCATGTATTGTGTGTTAGAATTGTGATATCAACCACTTACCCCCTGTCTCTGACAGGTAGCGAAAGCCCGGAGTACACTACCCTGGGCTGCTGGAGGGACACATCTGACCGCGCCATTACGATCCTCGAGGGGACAGATCTGCGGCTAGATGGCAGCAACTATCACGAACGTACCCGCGCCATTGAGAAGTGTTACCAGGTAGCACTGTCTCTGGGTTATGCCGTGTTTGCTGTCCAGGATGGCGGGCAGTGTTTCGGGTCTGCTGACGGCCACAACACCTACAACAAACACGGGCCTTCCACAGCCTGCGCTGCGGACGGCGAAGGCGGGCAATGGGCAAACCAAGTCTACAAGATTAAAGGTCAGATTCAAGTAAATAGTGTAGAGGGAATTATCAAGAAAGTAAGTTTGTTAATATCCCCGTGTCAGCATGATAAACATAACGTTACGTTTTCTGAGAAGAGGATTTTCCTTGATGTCATAATAAATATCATTAATCGCCACACGACCCCAACCAAAACTTCTCATTTAAAGTTTGTCATAAATGTTTGATCATGTGTTGTTGATTTGCATCAAAACAGAAAGCTTCCCCGCAGCGTGTCTGATGGACCCGTCGCAGCGAGAGAATTGCGGCTGGTCGGGCATCACCCCTCATGAGTGCCATCAGAAAGGATGCTGCTATGATTCCTCAATACGATTAATACCATGGTGCTACAACAAAGGTGTGGCATGTTCATTTTCCTAGATATAATTCTTGAATTCAATGTATAGTATAGCATAGTATATGGTATAGAATAGTATGGTATGGTGTCTAGTCTAGTATAGTAAAGTCTAGTATAGTAAAGTATAGTATAGTAAAGTATAGTATAGTAAAGTATAGTATAGTAAAGTATAGTATAGTATAGTGTGTTATAGTATGGTATAGCATTCTCGTTTAATGTCATTCTATATTTTCTCTCAGTTAGTAAGTCATGTCATTTTAGTTACCTTTGCCAATCAACCATTGCATACAACATAGATACAATAATGTACGGAAATGATTTTGTGAAAACTAACGCTAGGTGAAATCTCTTTGTAGTGGGGGCCTGTAGTGAAAAGAGGGCGTTGCGAGTATATTTGCTATATATTTTTATATTGGTAAAATCCCCCTTTTCACAGTGAGCCTATGACTGTAATCTTGAATGTCTGTTTCTTACATCACTTCAGGTAATGATGCAAATTAATTTGGATAGCCTTTAAATCTTTGTACTGATGTTGCATACAGTCAAAGCTGCTTAAGACGGTCATTCCAATGACTGAGCAAAATTGTTCGTTATACCAAGGACATGTCCTTGGTTATACATGTCTTAACAGACGTGTTACGCCAGACCGACACTAGCTCGCTGAGAGGGCGTCACCCACACGGTAACTATTGTCAGCCAGCCAAAGATTAGGCAAGGTGTTTCTCTCTCTCAGGTTTATCTTCCTAGAGCGACTTCTAAAATTATGCTGGACACAATCAAATTTCCAACCACTTGTGGCTTGTCAAACAAGCGGTTGTGAATAAAGAACTTTGGTATTCAATCAGTAAAAATCAAAATAAAAGCAGTTATTCACCCGGCTGATTCAATCATTCAGTATTCACGGATGTTCTAAAACCGCTTGAACCACACGTCATTGGGAAAAGTTTATTCTCATTTGTAATATCGGCTTAAAGGCTCATGTTTATGTCGATCCACCCTAAAAGTGAAGTGGCGCAACGACTGGCGTTGCGGTCCGGGTTACCCTGCAGAGAATGGTCACCCCGCTGAATGTGACCCTGACGGGGGAGGGCCATGCTGCTCCACGGCAAACTGGTGCGGCAACACGCCAGACCACTGTGACTGTCAGGGCTGTGTCGACTACAGGGACATTAACGGCACAGGTCTGTACTGCACACACACACACACACACTCACTCACCCACGCACGGACGGACGTACTCACAGGCGCGCGCGCGCGCACACACACACACACACACACACACACACACACACACACACACACACAAACACACACAAACACACACACACACACACACACACACACACACACAAAGGAAAAAACACAACATTATTGTACACACACGCACACACACACGCACACACACACACACACACACAAAAACACACATACACAACGCACACGTGCACGAACCATACACATAGTCGGGTGGTCACTCGTCATGTTTCGTGGGTATACATATGTGACGATCATCTGTGTACAGTTCCACCCATGATGAAGACTTAAGATGATGCCTAGATATAAGACTGGTAATGATAGTTCTCTCGCCTGGGACAGGTATCAATGTCGCACAAGGGAAGAGAGCGTACCAAACAAGCATAATGGAGATATGGCATGGTGATGCCAGCCGTGCCGTAGACAGGAACACCGATGCCAACTACCATGCTGGTTCCTGTACACACACTGTAGATGGTCAAGGAGAGACTGATCCAAGCTGGTGGGTGGATCTTCGTCAATCGTATATGGTTAGCAGGTAAGTTTACAACATGTATAATGGTTCACCAGTCATCGATCACGATGGATAGCACACAAACTCTATGTAAAGCTTAATAAATAAGCTTTCTAAAGAAACATAACACCATTAAACAATAATGAGGATATCATTGATTGTTTAGAATCAAGTTTCCAATGTGTTTGTACTGGGTGTATGGTATAAAAAGTGTGCCGCTATGAAAAAAATGTTGAGCTTTTTCACTTTCCATCCATCAATAATAAGGTAGTAAAATGCGGACATAATCGTACATGCGGTAGCAGCGTTTTACAAATTTGAATCTATGGCCCGCTTCAAGTGGGTGTCTTAAGTCTCAAGTCTTAAGGTGCAAGCCCCAATGCAAGACCTTTCAGTGACGAAGGTGACCGAGGATCTACCAAAGTTAACAAGATTTATATGGTTTTTAAGAATATTCATACACAAAACTAAGTCGACATTGCATTGTTTTTAATATCTACAGAGTAGTCATCTTCAACCGCATGGACTGTTGTTCGGAACGACTCAACCCCTTCAACATCCACATCGGGGATTCCGACCAAGTCAGCGAGAACCCCAAGTGTGGTGGTGATCATCGAATCGACGTGAGCCGACCGTCCATTTCCGTCTCGTGTCATGGGATGAAGGGGCGCTACGTGGGCGTTCGTCTCCCCGGACCCGCCCGGATACTGACCCTGTGTGAAGTCCAAGTCTTTTCGGGTAGGCCTTGGTTACTTAACATGGCTACGACATGTGTGTGTTGTGGAGACCATTATGTGACCTTACTTCACTATATGTAATGTATGGCATTAACTATGCACGTTTAAATCAGGTGTTACGTACAGATGTATTATTTTAGTCACAGACTGATATCATGCGTCACGACAATTCCTAGTCACGGAAATACCATTCTTCACAGTCCAACAGCTACACCAAAGCTTTCAAAGTCTCATTCGGATTATAGATTATACAAGGAGGAGTGCAGATGGTCATACAACTTAAATATAGCCTGGGTGCCAAACCCATAGCACACTGGGCACAAAGTACTGGATCTCAGTGAGGCTCATTGAGATACTTTGTGTCCAGTTTGCTATGGGTTTGGAACCCAGGCTACTTAAATAGTGATATGGTCTGCTTTTCAAGTTCCACATAAAACACGCAGCCATATCGTCAGATGTATATGCTATCTAGTTATAACTTCACAATGCCATGGTGTGATAAGGATCACAGTTGTACTTACTCACTTTTAAAGTCAGTTCAACCAATCAAAAAAGGAAAAGTTACTTTTCGTTTGCAATATCGGCTCTTCTATATATCCACCCCAATAGATCCTTTGAGGTGGCGCCACGACTTGCGTTGCGGTCAGGATTACCCTGCAGGGAACGGTCACCCCGCTGAATGTGACCCTGACGGGGGAGTGCCATGCTGCTCCACGGGAAACTGGTGCGGCAACACGCCTGACCACTGTGACTGTCAGGGCTGTGTCGACTACAGGGACATTAACGGCACAGGTCTGTACTGCACACACGCACACACGCACACACACACACGCACGGACGGACGCACTCACGCACGGACGCTTTCACGCACGCGCGCACACTCTGACACACACAATGATGTCTTTTCAATCATTGTGTTGATGTTGCATACGTGTTTTCAATACAGTCAAACTTGTACAAATAATAACAGCTTAATAACAAATGTGAAGAAAATTTGGCCACTACCAAAATCTAGCTGAGCCATACTCATTAATTGCTAATGAGTATGGCTTAATACTAGCACAATGTATAGTAATTTCAAGAATCTTTGTATTAAGACTGAACAGGCTATTGATTCACTTATGTCGGGACTATTTTTACGATACAACTTTAAAGTGTGTTCCTATTACTCTCGTGCTTTCCTAAATCGAGATACGACAACACTTTATAACACATTCATTATTAGTGTCACCAAGCGGACAGCTTCCGGACCACGTCCAGACTTCCGCCACAGAAACCACCCAAAAAGATGATGAGCAGATGCTACACCCAACTGACGAGGTCCAATACCTTACAACTCCACTTGAGTATCCTCCTCCAAAGACAACAATTAGATCATCAGAAGGTAAAAAATGTGTGTAATTTGCAATGGGGCTATGCCCCTTTCCTGATCGAACGGAAAGCTTCCTGGGACATATTTTTGAATGCTTCAATACATGAGTGTACAGAAACATACTCTATGACTACTAGTATTCAGCTTTAATCTGGTAATGTTAATGAATTAGCTAGGTTCCTTAGATCAATATTGTTTATATACTCGCAACATTTGTGTCTATGGTGTTTTAATAAACGCCTAGGAGAATGATAACCGAATTAGGTAATGGCCACGGAAGAGAAATATTTGATACTTGATGATGAAATTGTATGTTCCTTTTTCCTTCCTCCAGAATCATGTCTGAGGGGTAATGGAGCATCCTACCGAGGAACAGTCTCTGTGACCAAAACAGGCAGGACGTGCCAGCGTTGGGACAGTCAGACACCTCACGAACACGAGCGGACCCCTGCTTGGTATCCGTCGTCCGGACTGGAAGGGAACTATTGCCGGAATCCAGACGGCGAAGAAACCGTTTGGTGCTACACCACGGACCCCGACAAGAGATGGGAGCTGTGTGACGTACCAATGTGTGGTTAGTCCTCATATTTCTTAAAGGAATAGATAATACTAGAACAAGCTCAATTATCGCTTTAGGAGTATCACTCTATACCAAACAGTTATGAAGTCACTTTTTTATTGCCTCCGGGGGAGGAGACATCCTTCCGCGGAAGGGCTTTGTGAGAGTTTTAGAATTTCACGTTCGCAGCGACTCCTCGCGTTTGAGTGGACGGATTCTTTTGAGACTCGGTACATGTTTTGCTATCGGGCTGCAGATGATGCACGTTCTTTTGTTTTTATTGTATATGTGTTTTCGGGCGTGAAAATGGAGCCTTTTGATGACCCCAGAACACCCCTTGAGTGAGAAAGTGGGTCGCGACCGTTGATCTTTTGCGTGTGTCAGATATAGTCGGTCTCGTCCACAGTCGCACAGAGGGGTGACGGGTCTCAATAAATTCTTAGTCTTGCGGCGCGCAACAATTGTTGTTGTGCACATACATCTTCTGTATGCGAGGCGCAACAAATGTTGTTTGGAGGGTATTTTTAGTACGCGTTCACAGGACGCGTGATCGGCAGCAACTTCCGGGTTGGTCAATGGGTCAGGGGTCAACGTACTCTTGCGCAATCTTTGTTTTGGATGTTTTCGGCGTATATTACGACTACTAACTTACAAATACCGCGGTATACGGTCTCAGACGTTCTCGGCGTGCATTTTTACCGAGGATTCAGACCTTTACTTCCCCGATTTATACGAAGAATTGGCGGAAAATGGAGGAAGTGACAATAAGGATGGCTTGCTACTTCAGCCGTTATTTTTAACGTCTGATTTAACGTTTCCGGTTGTCATTCTGAGTTTCATTACGAGTTCATTGCGGCAGATTAAATAGAATTTCATAAGTTCATGGGTACATGTTATGGGCTGCAGATGAAAATGTTGACCTGTGTTAACACAACCAGGAACGCTAAACACATAAAATTCAACACCATCAACTATACATAACAAACAACATATAGAAATATACAATAAAAAGCCCGGAGGTATAAAATCTCAGATTTTACTTGTTCATTTTGTCTTGAATGCTCTGCAAAATTACCAATGGAGCCAAAGATAGAGATAAAATTCTCTTATGAATCTGAAGAACCTTCTGAATCAGTTCCTTCATGTCCAGAAGAGGTGAGGTGTGTGCTGAAAAATACCATTGGTTCAAAATACGCTGTAACAAAATAACAGGAACTAATAATTCATTATGGAGAACAGATAAAATATAGTGTTTCAATGAGTTAGGGTGGCGGACCCCCACGAAAACCTGCTTTGTGGTCCCTCTGAACCGACCATCAACAAAAAGTCCCAATAGACAGCGTCCCCAATCGGGACAGATACATGACCTCCACCTTAATATGTTTGTGAAGATTAGTCATCCAGGGTTGAATCAACACAATAGTGTTTCAAACTTTCAAATTTAAATTGGTATCTAGTTGAAACATTTGAAGCACTATTTCATAATAACCTCTACCTTGTACTAGCGTCTAGACCCGAATTCCCACACTTAAACAATGTGGTTACTTCTAATGTATCTTCCATTTGTTAACCTCCAATGCTTGCCGCCCCCTCCAGATTCAAGTAACCTGCAATTTCAACGATCTTTCTTATGTCTGACCTGCTGCTCGATTGGTCACTTCTCTGATTCCATGATATGCAATTATAGTATGCGTAAACTGTAATGCTGAGAGCATAACAAAAACAAGTAGTTTACTCTAGCTGTGGCGTTCATATTTCTTTCCCAAATGTCACGTGTTTCTTTGCTTTAGAACCATTCTGGTCAGCGTCCTCAGAGTATAGTTGACAGCCTCAGCTGATCGTGATTAGATAATTAGAGCACTACCATCCTAATGCCCTAATTAATATAATCCGCTCCTCTTTTCTCACTTTAAAAGATTATTGTCCATTTCATTTTTTTCAGCTTCTGCCACCCCTGAAGTTTCCGGTTCGACGGAAGAAAGGATCAGCTGTATTGGAAGCACTGGGTACTGTCCGGGGTCTCACGTTACGGGAGCCAGGTGTGTTGATGGGTTCTGCGAGTGCTCAAGTCCAAACTACCAGCGATACACATGCTTACGTAAGTAAACAACCCCTCTTGTATAACTGTATGTATAGTGGTTCCATAAACTGGCCAATATTAACATTATAAAGCTCAGTCAAAGATCTCATTATGCCATCGACGTTACCGTTAACGCTTGCAATTATATGACGGTCACCACCTATCTTCAGAAAGATATGATAAATATGCACCAGGTAAATCATTACCTCGATGCCACACTGAAAAAAAACATACTAACGCAAAGCTGAGAATTATACAGTGCTTGAGGTGATGATTTACACTGGATAACTCGGTTTAATACTTAGCTTAGTTTGTGACCACATTCTTCACACATTACGACGTATAACCAGTTAGAATTGCTCTGAGGGGATTTTGGCCCTCTAACTGAAATGTCAACCATGAACTATTTCGTACTTTTAGGGTAGAATCAAAGTTTGCTTTTGTCGTCTTCCCTCTATCCATACATGGTTATACTAATTATTGAATTTCTCACCCAAAGCGGTTGTTGGGAGTTGTGCGATAACACGCGGCTCTCCAGTCGCCCGAGCGGAGGCCTTCCTCGCTGCCGACCCGATAGAGACCTTCAGCTGTGTCGCCGATGATAACAACGAGTATGAAGTGCACGTACTGGCGGTGTACGAGGCGGTCGGACCCACAAGGTTTGTCCAGAACACGTTTTCTCACTATTCTTTGTGGCATACTGATTCACCGTACGACATGTAGTACTGTGCTCTTCATGGGATAACATTGATATGTTGTCGCTGGAATACTCGTACAAATCATATATAACGTATACGAATGCCAAGAAGTCTCCATGAACGTACATAAGAAAATAGAGAAGGTTGGAGAAAATAAAGCTGACAGAGTATCTGTGGTGTCCCAACGGTCAATCAGACTAAAAGGGCAGATGATAATGATGATGGGGAACAAATATTTTGCATGATAATCAGACTTAGGGGTAGATGATAATGATGAGGAACTAATATCTTATATTAACTGCATTTTACATATATGTAACTACTGTAAATCTGTGTCAATTACCAGGGGTTTCCTGCAGGATCCTACCGAGGCAGCTGAGATGGAAGTGACCGTCAGTGCAGGCCAACTGTCCAAACCTCTGGTCTTGGTGTTCAGCTCGTACGAGGCCGTCAACTGGGTGCTCCACCTACCTGACGACATCGAAGTGTACAGAGTGATTTTGGTAAGAAGAAAAATCCATAAGACACCACAACTCATCATACAATACTTCATCATACAGCACCTCTCCATATAACACTACACAATACAATACCTCACCATACAGCACCTCGCCATATAACACTACACAATACAAGAGTTCCGCGATCTCATACCTTCGCCAAGTGATGTTAACCCTTGCGGTTGACGGATTATACAATTTAATCATCGATTTTGTAAATAAGAGCCTCATTTGCATGGATTATATCAGTTGATCATATTCAATCTCCACCCAATGACAGCCTTACTTTAATAAAAAGGCTATTATAGCACTTCTTCATAAATTATGCAAATGAGGTCATGATTTGAATAAATTATGTTTATTGATGTTCAGCTTCACTTAACTTCCAAATGTGGCAAGTATGAAATTCCCAACAGTTACAACCATGAAATTATAAAAAATTGCCATTAATTATGCAAATTAGGCCCTCATTTACATAATCTATATCCTCAGATGTTTTATCTCGTTCTCAAGTAGATGTCACAAGTGTTTCATAGTTCTATTATCGAACAAAGCAGATTTATAGAATGTCCTCATTAATTATGCAAATTAGCTCCTGATTTGCATACTTGTCATCTGATTATGACAAACATCACTGCAACTACCTACATACCTAAAATCACCACAATCCGTCAACCGGTTCTTGAGTTATCATCCTTCGAAAATTTTTCATCAAATGCTGCTGCAGTTCCAGAACAAGCAGCTAGGGGACCCAAAGTCATGTCACTTCTTCCCTACCCCAAGAGCTATCTACCAACCAAAATTCGTGACCCTAGCATGTCCAGATCACGAGATATCAAAACCGGAAGTTCTGCTGCAGTACCTAGGAAAGCCGCCAGGGGGCCCAAAATCTAATCATTTCTAGGTCTCATGAAGACCTACCCACCTACCAAGTTTCATTCCAATCCACCCACTCCTTCTTGAGTTATCTTGCTAAACCACACACACACACACAACACACACACACACACACACACACACAGACAAACGCTACTGAAAACATAACCTTCTTGGCGAAGGTAACAACACCACACCGTACAACACCACACCATACGAGTACAACACCACACCATACAGCACCTCACCACACCGCACAACACCGTTGAAGGAATGTCCTTTAGAATTTAGCACAAAGTGGCGACCACATTCTGTTGACGACAAAAGTGAATGGATCTTTTTAACGTGCGAAAGTTCATAATTTCTTCTTCTCGATTCTAGTAGTATTAATGAAATACCTTGAAAATCCCAACATAAAGCTGGATTTGAGCTGGTAACCTGATGATACTTTTCTTTATTCCCTCAAGTATTTGACAATGGCGCGTTTGAGTAAAGATCAGTAAAATCATGCGATAACTAAAAGAAGTAAACTGTCGCATTGCTGCTGAATTGCGTGGTAGCGAAGTCGCATTGCGCTGCTATACTAGCTACTTGAACAAGCATCATGTTTCACCTCAATAGAGGGTGACTTGACCCGGCTGATAAACAATATTGTATCCGCAGATGGCATACCATGAGGACCAAAGTGACGTAACAGTGCAGGGTGGAGCTGTGGACGATGTGCAGCGCCTGTCAGGTCGGACTGGGGCCGTTCCTGCGTGTGCTTATGGAAAGGATGACGGTGGCTGCAAGACGGTTGACCTGCTGGAATACATCCGTGCAGAGTTTGGGCCAGTTTCCTCTCTGACGGGTACATACAAGGCAGGCATGTGGGTCCTTGAAGTTGGTAAGTAAATCCATACATATTATAGTGAAGCCTTTTCCATACACCAAGTAGTGTCAACCGACGCCAACTTCCATCAATTCACTTCGAATTCGGCCGAGATGCCTAACGTTACATGTAATAGTCAAAGGCTAAAAGCAGACATGCTCCATCGTAACGTTAATACTCATACGTCAAAAAGATTACAGTGTACTAGTAATCATTTTTCAACTAATTGCACCCCACTCTCCGGAACATTTGACACCGTGACAAAGATATTTTCTTGGCAATCCAAGTGTATAGGTTTACATACCTGGCCTCTATCACAAATTGACCAAATTTCCAGTATCTAAGAGTTACGCTATTTGGAGCGCCCATAAAAGGAACCTGCAAAGTATTTTTTTTCAGACGATTGTCAGGTAGCTAATCACCGACATGTCTTTCTTGTCCTTCCCGATAGGAGCATCTCCTGAGTGAGGGGATCTCGAAACTCCGCCAGCGTCGCTCCATGAGGAAACTTAGTCATCATCCGACCCCTGCAGTAAGATAAAAGTGACATCTGGCAAGGATGATTGATCTGTAGATCTGGAATTAATGAATTATCGATTTTATCGATTGTTATGACCAGTTTAAAGGCTTTTATTATTCTTACACAGTGTGTGTTATGCACCATGGTTTCCACTGTTTTTAAATTTTCTTCAAGTTTTATGCATCACTTTTTATTGTGCACAATCACAAGGCACATTAACTCATGACGATGATAAGGTACCTTAAATATGGTATCATAAAGAAGTACACAAATGATGTCACCAGTGCACTATTGTTTGACTTTGTCATCTACAACTGTGATAATTTGAACCTCGAGCTCGGGAAAGGCTTTTCCTAAGTATACACGTTTTGATCAGTATTCAATTCCATGAAATGAAATCACATGAGTTGTTGATAATTCATCTGATATAAAGATTGTTGTTTTATGGAGTGATCATTATGGCTGTGATTTTTATTTGTCATTTGTATTTATTCTTTTAGCACAGTTATAAATTGAAAAAGTAAACAATTTAAATAAAACAAATAATTTGCAGGAGGGGGCAGAGAACCTTCAGAGCTTGTACAAGACCCTCCTCCTTCCTAACTCGCGAAATGGAAGATATAATCAGTATGATAAATGTAAAGGAATTAATGGAAAAACTATAATGATAATGCAAAGTCATTACACATTATGTCATAACCTATACTCAAAAGTAAGGTTTGCCGATGCCCGCCTGTTGTATGTAGAGCTGTCTACAGAATGACTCACAACTTCTGCACAAAGATCTGAACACCCTGGAAGAAATTGGCAAAGCAAGTGGCTCATGTAGTTATGATCCCGAAAAATGCTATACTAGTATGAACATAACAATCAAACGAAACCCACATGTACCTAGCTAAGAGTTTTGTGGTCATGCTTTAACACAACAAAACCGTATCTGGGCGTCACAAGCAGCCTGAAGTGGGGTGCGCAACTAAGGCTAAACGTGTATGCAAGTGATTTTACTAGCTGGTTGGGCATGCCCACAGATTAAATCTGAGTACAAACCAGAGTAAAATCACTTGCATACACGACACCGTAAGATCAAACAAGAATATGCCGCAACAGGATGGGATCCATGTACAAAGATAGACAAAGATAAACTGGAAAGGGAACAGAATCAAGCTGCAAGATTCTGCACGAACAACTATGAAAGAGGTGCTGGTTTAAGTAACTGTAACGGAAATGAAACGAAACCTACAGTGGGTCTAACTGGGAGACAGACGAAAAATGTCCAGACTATGCATGATGTACAAAACAACTAATAAACTTCCAGTGTACGTACCAACTGCTAAGCCCTAAGTACCTAATACCAGACCCAGAAAAGAACAAACTATCGCAGAAGTGGAACTTAACAAAGCAGAGTGGAACTTTCGGCTGTTGAAGTCGAATAGCCAGGCCCTTTTACTGAATCAAGGGCGGTTATACTGCTTAATAATACTGAAGACACAGACCTGAGATACAGCCTCCATCACGACCTATCCTTATGTCATAGCCCATCTTCATCACGGTCACAACCTATCCTTATGTCATAGCCCATCTTCATCACGGTCACAACCTATCCTTATGTCATAGCCCATCCCTATCACAGTCATAACCTATCCTTATGTTTGTTAGCATGACCGTGGGACAGTGGCCGTGCGTGTCGACATACAGTAAGATGCGTGGTGGCGCTTTTAAAGGTGGGGTCGAAGGTCACCAGATTATTTGGTCTAACGTGTGTTGGCATGCTGTTTGCCATCTAAAATTCAATAAATGGTATCACGACAAGACTCCGATCAACTCCTGTTAGTTTAATATTGTGTCACCGTCGTAGGAAAAGAAGCAAGACAGTTGTCAAGATTTGAAACTTGAGTCTTGTTGATAACGTTAGCTGCAAGCCTTCAACGATATTTTTGGTTGGGGAGGGGGCCGCAGCTGATCCCTGCCATGGACGAGGCGGTAGGGCTACCTGATTTCTGCAGACGCCTTCCGAAAGTGGTAAGAGCATTTTCTTACGTCTTGAGGAATAGATATAGATATATGAGAGAGATCTCGTTATACATGCTGTCGTTTGATGTGCTCGAGAGGGTAAAAGGAAGTGGACAATCTGTAGTAACGTTAATTAGTTTTTTTCTTTACAAAGTTTGTAAGATATACTAGTACGCTGTATGCTCAAAATCACAGGTAACATTTACTGATTGAAGCTCCATGCCTGCCTGAATGATCTGTGAGGGTACTCTCATCTGCCGAATAAACATACCCCCCGGAATAAACGTACCCCCCGGACAAATCTTCAAAATCAAATAAACATACCCCTGGAATAAACGTACCCCCCGGAAAATTACCAAAATTGACGGGTAACCTGTGTCTCTTGTACTAAAATGCACCCTTACTGATATATGCACAAATCTTTAACTGTTATTTGCAATTAGGAATTTAAATAGACAAAAAAAAGAGCATTTAATATTTTGTATTTTGATAAGCACCACCCATGACAATAGAACACTCAGACAAATTTATGCATGCAGTGATTGCAAAAACCGGCCCGAAAATGACAAGTTTCTCGCTACAATATGCGTTTATAAACGTCTTCACGTCGATGATTTGTCAATTTTTTTCACACGAAAGTTGAAAAAAAATTACTGGTTTTCAAAAAAATTAATAAACGTACTGTGCAAAATAACAACGTACTGGGTGGATGTTGGGCCAAAAAAATAAACGTACCCGTATGTTATTTGGCAGATGAGAGTATATTACTAATTGCAGGAGCTCCATTCCCACCAGAGCAGTTTATTCAGAGACTCAGAGTTATTCATTAATTGATTATTGATTGGTCATTGATGGGTTATTGATTGGTTAGTGCAGGATCTCCATGCCCACCCGAGTGGTTTTCTCAGAGTTATTGATTAATTGATTATTGATTCATTATTGCAGGAGCTCCATAACCACCAGAGTGGTTCTGTCTGAGTTATTGATTATTGATTGGATATTGATGGGTAATTGCAGGAGCTCCATGCCCACCTGAGTGGCTCGGTTAGTGAGACAACCATCCAGAAACTACAGGTGAAGAAGGGCGTCGGCCATGAGGGCCTTCAGGGGGACACCGCCATCGGGAAGGGTGAGACAAGACATCTTCAGGAGTAAGGCAACGTCTTCTCTAAGTAGATCTTTTGGTGCAAAATTGTAAATTGGTGGCATCTGAAATCTTCAATTTCATGCTTATTTCATCTGCCCCCCCCCAAAAAAAATATAAAAAACTATATATATATAATTCCAAATTTGTTCTTTCAAAGCAATGAATTCATTGCTATTTAAACTTCAAACTTTAAACCAAATACTTTCCAGAAACCTAAGTCTCATTTTGTTTTGTTTTATTTGTTTGTAATTAACTAAGGTTGAGTGCATGGCAAATTTCACATATATTCATCTAGTGAACAAATATTGTATTTTCCACTGAACACAGTTATGCTTGTGTTACTTGCAGACCCTTCCGAATCTTTAAGATCATCCAAGACCTGTCTGACACCGAGGAGTCTATCTTCATGGTGAGTGTGTGGTGCTGCTTCACAATCATACTTCTGGGATGGAAGTACAATGTATTGTGTTGGGTGGGCATGCTTTAGGGGGTTTGCATGTATTTTGTCTGCAGCAGCAATGATTTGAAGTGAATGGGTGGAGATTGTTTCAGTTAGGCTCTGGGTAGTAGGAACTGGTATGAGGAGTATGTACTGTGTCTATATGGTATCCTCACTATCTTACTGTTGACAGTTCCAATACACTCATGGACAACCAAACCACTTCCTGAGAGTCTGCAGTGTGAATTACAACCTTGCATTGAGGAAACTTGTTACTATGCAGTAGTGACCTGCAGTGGTTTTGTTGGTTGTAGATGACGGAGGATGTGATATCAGAATTTGCTGCAGATGGTGTAAGATACCTGGAACTCAGGAGTACTCCGAGACATATGCCTCACACAGGTCAGTTAGTTTCCTGGAGGTAAGGCCATTGTAAGTCGATGTGTTGGTTCTTGAATTTTTTAGGCAGGTATGTGAAAAAAAAATTAATGCTACGAAAGGAGCCATGAAGTCAACATCCTAGCCTGGCCTATGATTCAAACAATGGATTTTGAACAAACAAAATCAGGAGATACTGTAGTTGTCATCTTAAAAGCTGAATTTCTGATGAATTTTGTTTCTTCAAGATGAGTTTGTGTTACCCTGTTGCAGGTATGACACCCCAATCATATGTAGAATCCATCCTGTCTGCCATACAGAAGTGTAAGGACAGGGAGGATGTGGTCGTCAGGTATGCAACAATCATTATGGTTTTCAGTTGTCTATATTTTCTGAACCCCCGCTGTCTTTGGTAGTCCATCTGTTGTTTGCTCTCCATTATTTTATCTTGACACTTAATAGCAGCTGCAGGCTTAATACCTGTTGTTATAGATTACAACTATATAGGCTTTACATGGTGTGAAGACTAGTGTACTACTGCCGAACCCTGTGTCAGGGACCCCTGCAGTAGTGCAATGTAACGTTATAACCAAATACTGGATACACTTCAAGTTGATGAGATATTCCAATGTGCGAGTGTCTGTCCACATCTTACTGCTAGTTGAACAGTGCAGAGAATTTGACCCTGTGTGTTGCAGACTTCTGCTGGCGATCGACCGGCGCCAGTCCGTGGAGACGGCCATGACAACCGTCCGGCTGGCGCAGGAGTACATGCTGAGGTCACCTGGGGTCGTGGTGGGCATCGACCTCAGCGGAAACCCAGCTGTAAGGACACCGTCTTTGACCTTTGTTTTATGTAAACAGAAACAGCAAGAAGAAGGGTTAGCAAGAAAACTATTGCCATGGCAACAGTTTTGGTTTACTATTATGAAATTCAATGATGAATAAAATTTATTCTTCAGCTACATAACAAAAATCACAATAATCTGTCAATCCCTACAAGGATTGGCACATTCCTGTTAACATTACAGAAATTTCCATACAATTACTAGGATCCTTGCAGATTGATTAGAACATACTTGCAGACTGATTAGAACATCCCCTCTGAGGCAATGCCAAAAACTACCATACCAAACCCGGTGTGTTATGCTGAAGAGCAGTTACAGTACACTGGCTATTACAGATTTGATTTGAGCATGGAGGTTCATTCATATAGTCTTTTATAGCAGTAGTAGAAAAATGTAACAAGATTGATTATATTACATTTTTGATTTCCTTGTTTTACTTATTAAACCTAAAGGTGTAACACAATAGTTTCGAGCAGATTTAAGTACAGCTACATTACTCCAGACTGATATGATCCATGCAAGGTAAGAAACTGTCCCTAAGGCACAGAACTACAACGTAACTGTGTGATTGGACTGTACCATGTTGCAGGTGGGGGATGGGAGGGACTTTATCCCCGTGCTGAAAGAGGCACAGAACTGTGGACTGAAGCTGGCTCTTCACATCGCTGAGGTCTGTATTGCTGTCTCAGAAATCACTTTTCTGTATTGCTGTCTGTACTGCTGTCTTTTTCTGAAGCGCTCATGTTGCTATGGTAGATCACCAGACGAAAACCGAGATTTCCCTCGTGGATATCTGTGGATACTCGCTAGGAAATCCGAAGTTTCCGCGAGTTTCCACTGATGTCCAAGGTGCACACGCGGCGTGTCCGCTGTGGGAAACTTGTGGAAAACGTGGGAAACGGACCGCTCAGATTTCCATTTCGTGTCCTATGGTGGAAATTTGCGTGCACGTGGTCGGGATATCTGTGTACACGTATGGAAACTTCAGGTGTTTGCCTCTGTTCCACGAATGTCTTATGCATAATTTAGCGGCAATTATCGTAATTATCTCCCCCACTTGGTGAAACCAAATGCGCATGCGCGAGCCCAGTCGACACACCCGGCCACGCCTCAAATATACCTTTTGTAATGGAAAGTAGCATCATGGCCTCCTATCTCCCTTTACCCCTCCCCCGAGCCCCCTCCCCCCGTGTACACTATATGACATCCAGTAGATTTCTAGCGGGGACCAATCATAGGGCTGCTATTAGCACCTTGTTTCATGTAAATGCCATGAACTCAACCAGAGCGCGTATATTGTTTCTTGTTTACATCAGTACTAAGTACTAGTACTTCCACAATTAGTTTGTAAAATCATATCTTAATAAAATCTACTTTTCTAAATTTAATGAACGAATCGAAACGGGACTGTAGACATGAAGTTTTACACATTCAAATGGGGCTGTACTAGCGCTAATGGAGCGACTACTACGGGAAGAACAGATCCTAGCGAAGCCCTATCGGCGTCCGTCGGCATGCTTTCTTGATTTACCGATAGTATACGCCAAAATGTATCAGGGGTTCACGCCATTTCTAGCAGAAAATTTACTAAAGCGGAGTGATAATTATTTCTATTGTACATCCATGCGCTGTAGGGCCATGTACAGAAAACGTTAACGACATGTACTAAGTATAAACTTCAGAAAACTCTTAGACCCCGGCGTTCATATCAAGCTTTGCATATCCTGCTAGATTCTTTAGCGGCGGTCAATCTATATAGCCTGGTGCAGACGCAAAATAGTCTGCTATGTAAAGCCAGACTCGCAAAGTCCCATGGCAATATGTGTAAACAAACACAACAAAACTGCTTATAGATTGCCATACCTATTTTCTTAGGTTGGATACTCCATTGTGACGATAATTAGTCAGGACACGAGACGTTTCCAACAGTGGGAAATCCTGGACACTTCGCGTGTCCCATTGTGTGCACAGGTTTCCTACATTGGACACGCCGGGATGGGAACTTATGTACACGGCTGGGACATGTCAGGTTTCACCTACGTGTCCCAGCTTGGAAACTTGTGGAAATTCGGTTTTCCGTCCAGTGAGATGTTGATGTGACTATGGTATAGAATGATGTTGCTATGGTAGAGAATGACATTGCTATGACAGAGAATGATGTTGCTATGGTAGAGAATGATGTTGCTATGGTAGAGAATGATGTTGCTATGGTAGAGAATGATGTTGCTATGGTAGAGAATGATGTTGCTATGATAGAGAATGATGTTGCTATGGTAGAGAATGATGTTGCTACATGTATGATAGAGAATGATGTTGCTATGATAGAGAATGATGTTGCTATGACAGAGAATGATGTTGCTATGGTAGAGAATGATGTTGCTATGGTAGAGAATGATGTTGCTATGGTAGAGAATGATGTTGCTACATGTATGGTAGAGAATGATGTTGCTATGATAGAGAATGATGTTGCTATCATGTTAGATAATGATGTTCCTTCCAGGTGATTATTGAATAACACACCAGTCCTGTTCCCTGTCAGATATCCCAGCAGGCCGTTGCCCCGGAGACCTCTGCACTGCTGTCCCTCCCCCCGGACAGGGTCGGACACGGAACCTTCATCCACCACAACCAGGACCTCGCAGCTGTGGTGGCTGACAGGAAGATGCCTTTTGGTGAGATCACACAGCTCATACACTTAATCTTTACCCATCTTGCATTAGATTTTACCATTCCAAACCTTTGTTGGTCTGTAACATAAAAGATTGATTTTCAGAAATCTGTCTGACGTCCAATGTGAAGGCGCAAACTGTGGCGTCCTACGGGGAGCACCACTTCCAGCACTGGTACAGCAGGAAACAGCCCTGTGTGTTATGTGTGAGTATACACAACATCTCTCTATTTATATTTCAGTCCATACCATGGTATGGATGAAATATATTGTGTTCTCTGATGTTTCTTCTTCTTCTTCTTCTCCTTCTCCTGCCAAACAGTCAAAGGGATTCAACTGCGCCATCATTCAGCCAAATGACTTGAAATTTGGCATAGAGGTAGAGTGAGCCAATACCCCCAGGCGTTTTTTTTCATTTTTTGATACATGCCTTTGAAAAATTTTTATGAAGGTTTTTTGGGGCATTTTTCGCCAAAAAATGGATTTTTGGATCCTGAGCCCTGGTATTACAACCAAATGATCTGAAATTCGGTATAAGGGTACCTTGAACATGTGTCTACAGAATAGCAGTCACATATTTGGCATACACCACTTCCAAATGACTCATTTGGGGGGCTATTTTCAGCAAAAAAAGGGCCAAAAGTGCTATACCCGTTCCATGTTCTATCTAAAGAATGGCCTGTTCCATCTGTCATTGGCCATGGAACACGTGTTCCATTGCGGGTTACCTGAGGTCACATTGCACGTAAGTCGTGCGGAATGGATGAAATGGTTTATTAAGGATAAAAACCATGGCAGCCTTACATAGGCTGAATTGTGGTTCTTTCACAATTCATTCATCTTAGACAACATAATACAAAATTCTTATCACATAGATTAAAACAGGAATGTACGATCATTCAATATATTAAAATCAATTGGTGACTACATTATTTTAAAACGTTTTACTTATAGATAAGCTATTTTATACCAAGTATTTGCATACCTGTAATAAGACTAGTAAAGCTTTCGAGATTCAATGTGCTTGTTCTTGCATCTTTGTTCTCAATTTCATAGCTACTATATAATTCATTTATTTGAGAATCTTTGCCAGTTTTACACTGGGGTAAGTTTGGAATAGTCCACTTTTGCGTGGGAGGGAGATGGACTGAAATATGCTGTATTTGCTCCCAAGCAAATGTCGGCCTCTCTAGTTCTCTTGAGCATCCCCATACCAAATTTCAATTGATCAATTGATACATGTATTAATACAAGGGTGCAGGAGTCTGGAATATACATCTTTGGTTTGAAAATGTGCAAAAAAACTTGGTAAAATGATTCTAAAGGTCTATATCATCAACAAATGAAAAAAAAAATTCCTCACTCTTTTTGCATCCATAATTTCATATCATTTGGTCCAAAAATTAAAAAGTGGAATCCATTTGACCAAATGGCAGAAGGAGAAGAAGAAACAACAACAAACAAGGAGAAGTCGTAGACATCGTCCCTCCATGAAATAGCTTGTTATTTTGTAATCTTTTGGTGTATTTTAATAGAGATATTATGAGTCAAACTTTGTTTTTATCAGCAGAATGATAGATGTCTATAGATGTCTATCCTTTAAGAATTTTGTTGTGGCACTTCGTATTGGAAGGGGTTGCCCAAGCTGTCATGTGCAGGCGTTTAGTGTCTTGTTACCATGGTTTGTTTGAGGTCAATGACCTCTCAAGCACCACAGATGACCCAGTTCCCTGCTGAATGACCGATTAAAGATAAGATATATTTCCTGCAGACGTCTAGAGGTAAAAATAGATTGGCCTGACCTGCCAGCTGGAGGTATAAACAAAAACACTCTGTACCAATTTGGGGTCAAACAGACCATCCTATTATGAAATAGGGGTGAAAATGTGAAAATCCTTTTAAATAAGCAATGCAAATCTACGACAACCTGCTAATGCACGCTAAAACGCAAAGACAATCAGCGTCTACCCACATACCAAAAATGATCGCCAACCATCCACCGGGTTCTGAGATCATTCAACGCAAACAATCTGACATTGAGATAGCAATTCCGGTTCAAAGCAAACAGCTAGGGGGCCCAAATTTACATCACTAAACCATTGTAACCACAACTACATGCTACCTTAGCATCGCACACACGGACCATAACGTGCCAACAATAGAATAAAAAATTAAACTGCAGTACCAAGGTCAATCACCAGGTGCTCAAAGTCAACCTACACAATCTCCAAGGCCCCATCCATCAATCTGCCAAATATCATACAGTTCCTTCTCACCGATCTTCAGATATCAGACCAAACATGAAACGGAGTAAAAACAATACCCCCCATTTACATGGAGGGTAAACAATACAGTTCCCTCCCATACTGATGGTATGGAGTGAAACATCATTACAACCCTGCTGTGAAGTTGAAAATGTACGTCTACTGTTCCTGTACTTTGTTACAGACGGATGACAAGGGTGTTTTCTGCACCACATTATCAGAGGAGTACCGGCTTGCAGCGGAGACGTTTGGCCTGACCAGACCTGCCCTGTGGGACCTGTCCTACAGCAGTATAGACCACACATTTGTGGGGGAGGACCTGAAACAGCAGCTCAGGGACAGGTGGAATACGGAGAAGGAGAAACTGTTCCTCCAGACTAGATAGAACCTACGTAATACAAAATAAATCAACAGGAAAGATCTTTGAAGAGCCATGATTCAGACCCATGCAGTTTGTAATGATGACCTCCTTGTTAGTTTTAACACTATGATGTGTGGGGTAGTGTAATGACAGGAAGTTTGATGTATAATATTTGGTAAACAGTTGCAGTGTTAGGCAGCAGGGAGAAGGTTATTCAAATATAAAAGGGGTGCTTGATGGTCCTCTTTTCTCCACACCTACTGCAGGAAGAGCCCTTATAAAGGCGTTGACAGCTTGTATAATGTTTAATCTCTAACTGGGTGTGTGGCAGCGCATTGCTTTTAGCAGATCCTCAAGCCTGGGGACCATTCTCTATGTGATGGCTTTTAAGTGCCCTAACGGCCACAGTCCTACTGAGTTTAGGCATTTCTTTCAGACAGCCTGGCTTTTCAGCCAATATTTCTAGCTGCCCTGTAGAATTTAGGGATCGGTGTACTTTAGGTGTTGGGCTAACTTTACTCACGTAAGTTACGCGTCTATATGATCTGCTAGTTAACCAAGTAAAACACACGGAGACGGGTCGATTCAGATTGTACGGGCTGTTGTATTATGATCTATCTGCTGTATATACAAGTCAATACCGAGTCGATGGTCTAGTTACAATGGTCTAGTCTTAGAGTTGCAAGTACAATGGTCTAGGTTACAGGAGTGGAATCTACGAACTACAAGGAGTGTGTGTCACTAACCTGGGGTCCTGGTCTCGACTAATTCAAAAGGGAGCGGGCTAGCTAATATCTAATACTGACGCTGACTGCTCTCACCAGTCATTGGCTAATCTAATGAGTATGTAAATGAACTAAGAAGCTGGAGATCTAAATATGGATACTAAGCACTACGTCATATGTCACTACGTCACGGGAACCATAAATCACTAAATCAGGGCTGTTACACTATCCCCTCTCCTTTAAGCAGTGTGCGTCCTCGTACACTACCTAACTATAATCACCAGGAGAGTATGTTAACTAAAATCACCGTACAATCAGAACATGAAAAAAGAAGGGAAAAAAAAAGTAAAAAAAATACAGAGTTTGACATGTCCATACTATACATCAAGTGTCTTAGCTTGACCCAACAAGAGTACCAAAAAATGTCGAGAGCCGGCTACCCAACCCTACTCATCCATAAAATATTGCCGAAAGAAACCGAAAAAGAGTATGTCAATCTTTCATGAGGGGGAGGTACGATTTTTCCTGTGCTCTAACCGACTGCAGGTGTTTACTCACCTGTGGTACTCCTGTTTATGTATCCACCATACATAATCATAATCACACTTGTCAAAATACATGTCAAAGTAACATAGTCATACATCGCAAGGTAACACATGGCAATAGTAAGCTACAATACAATATGATACGTTACGATAAGACTAAACTACTATAAGATACAGATATTTACAGTTCTGAGTGTGCTTCACAAAGATCAGGACCAAGGCGTGACGGCGGGGACTGGCACATACCACACGACAAGGGGCAGGCGCACGAGCGGCACCGACGGAAGACGAAACTCTCACAAGAACACCTGGATAATCACTTAAACTGACACCCGAGTAGCCTTAACGCATACTCACCAGAGGAGAGATTTACTCCTAATCTCCTTGGAGATTACTGACTCAATCCTCAAAGTCATACTATACCTGAGAGATGGACACGCAGCACGCGAACGACGTCGGCTGGAGAAGCTACCTCCTTGACTACGGCGTGCAGAACAGAAACGTGTATACCTACCATCCTCTCAGCTCCGGAGGTACTTCACATGTCCTCGGGAACGACTAAAACTTACTACTACCTGATACCTAAAACCCAGGTACGTAGCCACAGTGATTCACAGGGGGGGACAGAGATCGACAACGCAATCGGCACGCGCTCAGGCGCCACCTCACCCCGCCGAACGATAAGTGCCGTCTAAAACCCAGTGTACGCGGAGGTTTGACCTTGTTCTGCACAACTCAGGTAAGGAGTCCGACTAGTCACTAGAGTCACTATAGTCCAGTGCTATGTAATCATCCAGACGCGTCGGTCTCCGTCGCTGCCGGCGTGGTCTCGGTCGCAGGTCGTCAACAGCAGCGCTCGTCGAAGGTGGCGTCGGTCGCAGAAGGTCGGCAGCATGGCTCGTTGAACTCCGTCCCGGGTCGTCGACATCGGGGTCGTCAGGGCACGTCAGGTAGGCACTGGAACCGTCCGTGTCAGGATACACAGCGTCCAGGTTAGCAGGCTGTCTCAGCATGGGTCGCTCATCGCCAACAGCGTCCCGGTTAGCAGGATGTCTCTGCCTGGGTTGTACCGGAACCTTCGGTCTGGTCTCCCCATCAGCCTCATCATCACCGTCGGACGTCTGGTCAGAACCTGAAACGGAAGAAGAAAAAGTGCCCTGGGAGGCCTCCCCCCCTGACATTACGGGACCCTCTGAAAGGGAAAGTGCGGGGCGCCGGTTACGGTTAGGGCGGGCAGGACGGCGAGCGCCGTCATTCCGCGGGTCGTAATCCGGATCCACCTGTGTGCGTGAGAAAGGTATGAGATTTTCAAAATGCACTACCTTCTGCTGTCGTCTCCCTCTCATGTTGCGCACTTCGTACGTAAGGTCGCCAATGCGGCGCACGACCTCAAACGGGCCGTCATACTTCCGCGCCAATTTCCGGGCAAGTCCCTTTCCTACCTGTTTGTTCAGAACGAAGACAGTATCGCCAATCTCGTAGGGCTTGCCATACGTTTTCTGGTCGAAGAGCTCTTTCTGTCTACGTTGCTGTTGTTGTGTATTCTCCTGCACCATTTTGAATACTAGCGGTAGGCGGTTTTGGATTACCTCCACGTAGTCATGGACTTCACCAACGAAAGTAGGGACACGCGCCATGAGGTGAATAGGGAGGCGAGCCTCGCGACCGTGCAGTAAAAAGAAAGGCGAAAAACCAGTGGTCGCGTGGCAACTGGTATTGTAAGCAAACTTGACTGCAGGCAAGTGCTCATCCCAGTCCCGCTGGTTGGACGCCACGTAAGCGCGCAAGATGTTTCCCATGGTCCTGTTGAAGCGCTCAACAAGACCATCTGACTGGGGGTGATAAGGCGTCGTCCGAGTCTTATGGATTTTCATCAGCCGACAAAGGCCCTTCACCAACACAGAATCGAAATTTCTACCCTGATCTGTGTGTAAAGACTGTGGGGGGCCGTGGACACAAATCCAACCTTTGTAAAAGCACTTAGCTACAGACTCCGCCGTCTCATCCTCCATTGGGAAAATCTCGACCCACTTAGTAAAATAGTCCGACGCGACCAAAATGTACTTGTTACCCGAACGTGACTTCGGGTAAGGGCCAGCGATGTCCATGGCGACGCGGTCGTTAGGGAAGCCGACTATGCTAGACTGCAGGGGGCCTCGGGGTTTGCGTCTGCCAGTCTTGCTCCGGATGCACGTCTCACAGCCGGACACGTGGGCAGTCACGTCGTGTTGCATGCCGGGCCAGTGGAAGGCAGACCTAAGTTTATCTAGGGTCTTGTCTACGCCTAGATGACCGCCCAGCGGGTCGTCATGGACCATCTTAAGTACGCGAGGGACGAGCGCCCTTGGGAGCAGTAGTTGCAGCTGTTGTCCCAGGCCCTCATTTCTAGTCCAATTTCTGTAAAGAACGCCGTCCCTGAATTCTAGACATGGCCAATGAGAATACAGCGTGCGTTGTTCCCGAGTTAGCCTTTGTAGGTCTAACTGGTTAGGTTGAGTGCCTCTTTGCATGTCCAAAACGAGGCAAGCCAATGTCGGGTCAGCACGCTGAGCACGACGAATTTGATCCTTAGACAAAGCAGGGATGGGGCTGAGCCCATCGGGATCCACCTGCCGGGCCGCGCAAATCAAATGGGGCTCACTGTCCAGGTCGGTTTTGCCGCACTGGTTACAGGGCCGTCGACTCAGACCGTCTGCGTTGCCATGGCGGGCTCCTGGTCGATGCTCAATTCGGAAATTGTAAGTGGCCAAACGTAATAACCAGCGCGCATACTGACTAGAGGGATTCCTCATCTTCATCAAGTATTGCAGCGCGCTGTGATCGGTACGGAGCAAAAACTCAGGGCCTTGCAAATAACATTCGTGTTTTGTAATGAACTCAACTGCCGCTAGCATTTCCCGACGGTGCACACAATAGCGTTGCTCAGCAGGCGACAGAGATCGGCTGTAGTAAGAAATTACCCGCTCCTGACCGTCCTGAACTTGACTCAGCACGCCTCCAATGCCGACGTCAGACGCATCTGTGTCAACAATGAAGGGTTTGGAGAAGTCCGGATAGGCCAGGATTGGCGCCGACACTAAGTGCTGCTTGAGCGTGCTAAAGGCGCGGTCGCAGTCCTCTGTCCACTGGAAGCGAGTGTTCTTCCGAGTCAAAACCGTGAGGGGTTTGGCGATTTTGGAAAAGTCTTTGATGAATCGTCTATAATAGTTAGCCAAACCCATGAACTGCTGTACCTGACGCACCGTGCGCGGCGCAGGCCAGTCAGAGATAGCACTAACCTTTTTGGGGTCGGTACGCACGCCTTGGCCAGAAATGACGTGGCCGAGAAACTCTACTTCAGGGACGAGGAATTTGCACTTCTCGGGGTTGAGCTTTAAGTTCGCTTCTCGGTAACGTAGGAACACAGCCTTAAGGTTTGCCAAATGGTGAGCGACGACGTCATCGGAATGAACAATATTGTCATCCAGGTAGGCCATGCACAGGTGAGGCTGTAAACCTCGCAAAACGTTCTCCATTAAGCGGGCAAAGGTGGACGGCGCCCCGCAGAGTCCAAAGGGAAGACGGTTGTACTGGAACGAGCCCAGGTGAGTACAAAAGGCCGTCTTTTCCTTGGCTGACTCCTCAAGTGGGACTTGCATGTACGCCGACCTCATGTCCAGCGTGGAGAATAGTTTGGAACCTGACAAGGCGTCTATGGTGTCGTCTATACGTGGCGGCGGCCAAGACGACTTCTTGGTGACTTTGTTCAAACTTCTGTAGTCGACACACATACGCTTTGTGCCGTCTTTTTTGTTCACGAGCACAACAGGTGCTCCCCAAGGCGACAAGGATTCTTCAATAAAGCCCAATCTGGTCAGTTTATCCAATTCCTGGCCAATTGTTTCTTTCGCCTGGGGAGAGACGCGTCGGGGCGGGAGCCTAACCGGAGGGGCGTCACCAGTTTCAATTTCATGGAAAACTTTGTCTGTGGCGCCCATGTCCTCCGGGGTTCTAGAGAAGAGGTCCTCATACTTTACGAGGAGATCAAGCAGTTGTTCCTTATGCGACCGGTCCGAAATGTGGCTTAGATCGAAAAGGGGCTCAAGTTCAGCCCGCACTTCTTCAGGTGACCGTGCCAATGGGGGGTCGGCTCTCGAGTCCACAGGTAGTGGGTGGGGCTCGAGGTCAAACGGGGTTGTTGCCGCCACGGTCAACGTACCGCATGTGGGCGTGTCACTTTCAATGGGGTGGAAAGTCCCTATGACAGTGCCCTTGGGAATGATCACCGGTTCCGTGCTCTCATTGACCAGGAACACACGTGTCTTGTTGCGTTCATCGGGAGAGTGTGCAGAAAGTTCACCAAGCAAGCCCAACCGTTCGAGCGAAGAGGCAGGCTGGACAATACCCTGCGCCGGGCACGTGGACTTACCCCGTCTCCACAGGGTCCCGGGCACCAGCTGTGCTGTCCGCCCTGCCACGTGCCACGAGCGCTGCGTGACCACGCGCCTTACCCCGAAGCCCGTCCGGCGTCTGATGGGAACTACCACGTCTCCCTGGCAACCACGTAGTGTCAAAGTCTGATGGCGCAGCGAAACCTCACACTCAAACTCGGTCAAGAAATCGGTCCCTACCAATAGTCCAGTGGCCGAATTTTCACATACTAAGAAATTAGTCGGGAAATACTGTTCAGCAATTTGGAGAACAAGGACAACTGTGCCGGCCACTGTCAGGTGGCCGCCCGCAACGCTGGTGAGAGGCTGGCCCACGTAAGGCGCTAGCGGCGGCGTGTGAGTCGAAAAAAGCTGTCCGAGTGCGTCCCGACTGATAATCGAAACATCGGCCCCAGAGTCGATCAATACCTCCACACGCCGGTCATTCACCAACGCACTAAGGTGAAAACTACCTGTGTGTGAGTGTGGTTCTTTATTCGTAATCGTATGTCCGTGTCGTGCAAGGGTCTTTACCGTTTGGGAGACTGGCCGACGACCCGCTAAGCCAGTCTGGGACCGTTTCCCTGGCGTGCGCCGGACGCATTCGGACAAATGCGTTTGATGTGACCAATCTCATCGCAGCCATAGCAACGCTTATTTTGGTACCGCGTGGAAGGATCTCGTGGCGGCCGTCGCCCGCTGGGCTGGCTCGCGCGTCCACCATCCTGGCGGGGAGTCGGGACCGGGCTACTCAGGCCGGGCGACTCCGTGCGCTTTTGGAGGTGGTCAATCCGGTCGCACAGCGCCTTCAGCTGCTTCTCGTGAGCCAGCTGCATCTCTTCCATCCGCTTCTGCATGTCTTGCACGCCCGCGGTGGAAGTTTGGTACACGTGCGACGACGGACGCGCGCTGCTCTGGAGATCCTCCAAAAACTGCAACTGGACCCGCGCCTCGTGCAGTGTCTTAGGGCGGCCCTTCCCCACCTCCATTGCGAGGTTGGGGTTGTCTAAGGCTAGTTTGTCCAAAAACGTCTGGATCCCAAGGTCGTCGCGCATTGACTGGTCAGCCCGGGGGTAAGCCAAGGCGACAGCCTGGCGCACCCGCAGTTCGAAGTCCTGCGGGGTTTCTTTGGTCCCACGTCGCAGGGCCTGTATATCACTGCGGTAGTGAAGTGGGTCCTGCGGTCGTCTGTACATCTGTCTTAGGTATCCTAAGATGATGTCAGCCGATCCGTCACGGATGGTGGGCGGCGCGCACGAAAACGTCGTCAGGGCACCCCCAGAAAGGTGTTTCAAAAGGACGGCCCGGCACGTGTCCTCCCCCCAGGACGCAAAGCGTCGCTCGTTGTCAAAGTGAGTCTCAAACTCCTCCCAGTTTGGTGTGCCGGAACCGTCGAAACGACAAAGTAGTTTCGGGATTTGTTTCGTAGCCGGGGCAGGCGCGGGCGGAGGCACAGGCGCAGAGGCAGCCCAGGAGGGGGGGACGACCCAGGGGCGGAGGGTGGGGGCAGGGAAGGACAGAGGGGAACGAGTAACGGACGGGGTGGTAGCGGAAGGCATGGTCTGAGAGACCGGGGTAGGCTGGGGGGCAGAGAGAGCTGAGGGTGGAGCGGGCGAGGTAGGGTTGGATGACACAGATGGAGCGTCCTGTTCAGGCGCGGAGGCAGGTGGGGGGGAAGAAGAGTCAGCGGCCGGGGTAGAGGGAGAGTCAGCGGCTGGGATAGAGGGAGCGTCAGCGGCTGGGTTAGAGGGAGAGTCAGCGGCCGGGTTAGTGGAGGAGGGAGCAGGGGAATCAGACGCGGCTGGGACGGGCCACGGCGCCGCAAATTTCCGTCTCGTAAACGGTCGTCGCCTTTCCGAACGGTCGTCGCCTTTTCTCAGAACGGTCGTCGCCTTTCGGAGCGGTCGTCGCCATTTCCGAGCGACCGAACTTCAGTTCCGAATATCCGCGGCATGTTCGGGACTTCCCGGAGTTCTTGGAATGTGTGAATCGCACTCAGTCCATAACATGGCGACCGTAGGCGGGCCAGAAAAGTAACTTGTCTCCTCAACTGCTGATTTTATAAGATCAGCATACGATCCTAGGCCTGGATCTTCTCCAGCCTATTCTTGTTTCCCTTCGCCAACAAACTGAAGAAGGGTTCATATAATGCCGTTTATACAAATGACAAATTGAATCTTCAACCAAAAACAAACATAGATTCCGTCCCTGTGCTATATTTCTCAATCCCTGTGGTATGTATTCCTTTCGTTTATGTAAAATTCATGTAGGATTAATAAAGGACCTGCTGTTTTAGAAGGGGGACAATGTCTTACTTTGACAGGAGTTTTGACAAACTTGTA
>NW_017803602.1:1385384-1403098 GCF_001625305.1 Branchiostoma belcheri | reverse complement strand
ATAAATGTAAAGGAATTAATGGAAAAACTATAATGATAATGCAAAGTCATTACACATTATGTCATAACCTATACTCAAAAGTAAGGTTTGCCGATGACCTCCTGTTGTATGTAGAGCTGTCTACAGAACGACTCACAACTTCTGCACAAAGATCTGAACACCCTGGAAGAAATTGGCAAAGCAAGTGGCTCATGTAGTTATGATCCCGAAAAATGCTATACTAGTATGAACATAACAATCAAACGAAACCCACATGTAACTAGCTAAGAGTTTTGTGGTCATGCTTTAACACAACAAAACCGTATCTGGGCGTCACAAGCAGCCTGAAGTGGGGTGCGCAACTAAGGCTAAACGTGTATGCAAGTGATTTTAGCTAGCTGGTTGGGCATGCCCACAGATTGAATCTGAGTACAAACCAGAGTAAAATCACTTGCATACACGACACCGTAAGATCAAACAAGAATATGCCGCAACAGGATGGGATCCATGTACAAAGATAGACAAAGATAAACTGGAAAGGGAACAGAATCAAGCTGCAAGATTCTGCACGAACAACTATGAAAGAGGTGCTGGTTTAAGTAACTGACAACTGTAACGGAAATGAAACGAAACCTACAGTGGGTCTAACTGGGAGACAGACGAAAAATGTCCAGACTATGCATGATGTACAAAACAACTAATAAACTTCCAGTGTACGTACCAACTGCTAAGCCCTAAGTACCTAATACCAGCCCAGAAAAGAACAAACTATCGCAGAGTGGAACTTAACAAAGCAGAGTGGAACTTTCGGCTGTTGAAGTCGAATAGCCAGGCCCTTTTACTGATCAAGGGCGGTTATACTGCTTAATAATACTGAAGACACAGACCTGAGATACAGCCTCCATCACGACCTATCCTTATGTCATAGCCCATCTTCATCACGGTCACAACCTATCCTTATGTCATAGCCCATCTTCATCACGGTCACAACCTATCCTTATGTCATAGCCCATCCCTATCACAGTCATAACCTATCCTTATGATTGTTAGCATGACCGTGGGACAGTGGCCGTGCGTGTCGACATACAGTAAGATGCGTGGTGGCGCTTTTAAAGGTTGGGGTCGAAGGTCACCAGATTATTTGGTCTAACGTGTGTTGGCATGCTGTTTGCCTTCTAAAATTCAATAAATGGTATCACGACAAGACTCCGATCAACTCCTGTTAGTTGAATATTGTGTCACCGTCGTAGGAAAAGAAGCAAGACAGTTGTCAAGATTTGAAACTTGAGTCTTGTTGATAACGTTAGCTGCAAGCCTTCAACGATATTTTTGTTGGGGAGGGGGCCGCAGCTGATCCCTGCCATGGACGAGGCGGTAGGGCTACCTGATTTCTGCAGACGCCTTCCGAAAGTGGTAAGAGCATTTTCTTACGTCTTGAGGAATAGATATAGATATATAAGAGAGATCTCGTTATACATGCTGTCGTTTGATGTGCTCGAGAGGGTAAAAGGAAGTGGACAATCTGTAGTAACGTTAATAGTTTTTTTCTTTCAAAGTTTGTAAGATATACTAGTACGCTGTATGCTCAAAATCACAGGTAACATTTACTGATTGAAGCTCCATGCCTGCCTGAATGGTCTGTGAGGGTACTCTCATCTGCCGAATAAACATACCCCCCCCGGAATAAACGTACCCCCCGGACAAATCTTCAAAATCAAATAAACATACCCCCGGAATAAACGTACCCCCCGGAAAATTACCAAAATTGACGGGTAACGTGTGTCTCTTGTACTAAAATGCACCCTTACTGATATATGCACAAATCTTTAACTGTTATTTGCAATTAGGAATTTAAATAGACAAAAAAAAGAGCATTTAATATTTTGTATTTTGATAAGCACCACCCATGACAATAGAACACTCAGACAAATTTATGCATGCAGTGATTGCAAAAACCGGCCCGAAAATGACAAGTTTCTCGCTACAATATGCGTTTATAAACGTCTTCACGTCGATGATTTGTCAATTTTTTTCACACGAAGTTGAAAAAAATTACTGGTTTTCAAAAAATTAATAAACGTACTGTGCAAAAATAACAACGTACTGGGTGGATGTTTGGGCCAAAAAAAATAAACGTACCCGTATGTTTATTTGGCAGATGAGAGTATATTATTAATTGCAGGAGCTCCATTCCCACCAGAGCAGTTTATTCAGAGACTCAGAGTTATTGATTAATTGATTATTGATTGGTCATTGATGGGTTATTGATTGGTTAGTGCAGGATCTCCATGCCCACCCGAGTGGTTTTCTCAGAGTTATTGATTAATTGATTATTGATTCATTATTGCAGGAGCTCCATAACCACCAGAGTGGTTCTGTCTGAGTTATTGATTATTGATTGGATATTGATGGGTAATTGCAGGAGCTCCATGCCCACCTGAGTGGCTCGGTTAGTGAGACAACCATCCAGAAACTACAGGTGAAGAAGGGCGTCGGCCATGAGGGCCTTCAGGGGACACCGCCATCAGGAAGGGGGAGACAAGACATCTTCAGGAGTAAGGCAACGTCTTCTCTAAGTAGATCTTTTGGTGCAAAATTGTAAATTGGTGGCATCTGAAATCTTCAATTTCATGCTTATTTCATCTGCCCCCCCCCAAAAAAAATATAAAAAACTATATAACTGTTATATATAATTCCAAATTTGTTCTTTCAAAGCAATGAATATAATTCATTGCTATTTAAACTTTAAACCAAATACTTTCCAGAAACCTAAGTCTCATTTTGTTTTGTTTTATTTGTTTGTAATTAACTAAGGTTGAGTGCATGGCAAATTTCACATATATTCATCTAGTGAACAAATATTGTATTTTCCACTGAACACAGTTATGCTTGTGTTACTTGCAGACCCTTCCGAATCTTTAAGATCATCCAAGACCTGTCTGACACCGAGGAGGCTATCTTCATGGTGAGTGTGTGGTGCTGCTGCACAATCACACTTCTGGGATGGAAGTACAATGTATTGTGTTGGGTGGGCATGCTTTAGGGGGTTTGCATGTATTTTGTCTGCAGCAGCAACGATTTGAAGTGAATGGGTGGAGATTGTTTCAGTTATGCTCTGGGTAGTAGGAACTGGTATGAGGAGTATGTACTGTGTGTATATGGTATCCTCACTATCTTACTGTTGACAGTTCCAATACGCTCATGGACAACCAAACCACTTCCTGAGAGTCTGCAGTGTGAATTACAACCTTGCATTGAGGAAACTTGTTACTATGCAGTAGTGACCTGCAGTGGTTTTGTTGGTTGTAGATGACGGAGGATGTGATATCAGAATTTGCTGCAGATGGTGTAAGATACCTGGAACTCAGGAGTACTCCAAGACACGTGCCTCACACAGGTCAGTTAGTTTCCTGTAGATAAGGCCATTGTAAGTTGATTTTTTGGTTCTTGGATTTTTCAGGAAATCAGTGAATCAGGTAATATACTATGTGAAAAAAATTAATGCTACCAAAGGAGCCATGAACTTGATGACATTCTAGGCTGGCTTATGATTCAAACAATGGATTTTGAACAAACAAAACCAGGAGGTACTGTAGTTGTCTTTTTAAAGCTGAATTTCTGATGAACTTGCAGAGATTTTGTTTGTTCAAGATGAGTTTGTGTTACCCTGTTGCAGGTATGACACCCCAATCATATGTAGAGTCCATCCTGTCTGCCATACAGAAGTGTAAGGACAGGGAAGATGTGGTTGTCAGGTACGCAACAATCATTATGTCTATATTTTACTTGTCTATATTTTCTGAACTCCCGCTTCTATCTTAAGTCTGGTAGTCCATCTGTTGCATCATCAATCAAAAGACCATTGTTTGCTCTCCAATATTTCATCTTTACACTGATAGCAGCTGCAGACTTAATATACCTGTTGTTATAGATTAAAACTATATGTATATAGGCTTTACATACTGCTGCCCAACCCTGTGTCAGGGACCCCTGCAGCAGTACAATGTATAACCAAATACTGGATACACTTCAAGTTGATGAGATATTCCAATGTGCGAGTGTCTGTCCACATGTTACTGCTAGTTGAACAGTGCAGAGAAGTTGACCCTGTGTGTTGCAGACTTCTGCTGGCGATCGACCGGCGCCAGTCCGTGGAGACGGCCATGACAACCGTCCGGCTGGCGCAGGAGTACATGCTGAGGTCACCTGGGGTCGTGGTGGGCATCGACCTCAGCGGAAACCCAGCTGTAAGGACACCGTCTTTGATCTTTGTTTTCTGTAAACAGAAACAGCAAGAAACAGGCTGGCAAGAAAACTATTGCCATGGTAACAGTTTTGGTTTAATAATGAAATTCAATGAGTAAAATTCATTCTTTAGCGACACCCCCCCCCCAAAAAAAAATCATGACAATCTGTCAATCGCTACATTCCTGTGGGCATTACAGAAATTTCCATACAAATTATTACAATTACTAGAAATCTTGCAGACTGATTAGAACATACTGAACATACTACTAGTACTAGGCTTCCCTCTCAGGCAATGCCAAAAACTACCTTTTACCAAAGCTGGTGTGTTATGCCAAAAGGCGGGTACCTCGGTTATACAGATTTGATTTGAACAAGAAGGCTCAATCATATAGCTAGTAAGAATTAATTATATTAGTACATTTTTAATTTCCTTGTTTTACATATCAAACAGTTAACTACCTTAAGGCATAACAAGCTACATGACACCAAACTGATTTAATCCACGCAAGGTCAGAACCCTAAGGCACAGAACTACAACATAATTGTGTGATTGGACTGTACCATGTTGCAGGTGGGGGATGGGAGGGACTTTATCCCCGTGCTGAAAGAGGCACAGAACTGTGGACTGAAGCTGGCTCTTCACATCGCTGAGGTCTGTATTGCTGTCTCAGAAACCACTTTTCTGTACTGCTGTCTTTTTCTGAAGCTATGGTAGATGATGATGTGACTATGGTAGAGAATGATGTTGCTATGATAGAGAATGATGTTGCTATCATGTTAGATAATGATGTTCCTTCCAGGTGATTATTGAATAACCCACCTGTTCCCTGTCAGATATCCCAGCAGGCCATTGCCCCGGAGACCTCTGCACTGCTGTCCCTCCCCCCGGACAGGGTCGGACACGGAACCTTCATCCACCACAACCAGGACCTTGCAGCTGTGGTGGCCGACAGGAAGACGCCTTTTGGTGAGATCAAACCGCTTATACACTTAATCTTTACCCATTTTGCATTAGATTTTACCATTCCAAACCTTTGTTGGTCTGTAACATAAAAGATTGATTTTCAGAAATCTGTCTGACGTCCAATGTGAAGGCGCAGACTGTGGCGTCCTACGGGGAGCACCACTTCCAGCACTGGTACAGCAGGAAACAGCCCTGTGTGTTATGTGTGAGTATACACAACATGTCTCTATTCCTCTTGAGCATCCCCATACCAAATTTCGGTTGATCAATTGATACATGTATTAATACAAGGGTGCAGGAGTCTGGAATATACATTTTTGGTTTGAAAATGTGCAAAAAAACTTGGTAAAATGATTCTAAAGGTCTATATAATCAAGAAATGAAAAAAAATTTCCTCACTCTTTCTGCATCCAAAATTTCATATCATCTGGTCCAAAAATTAAAAAGTGGAATCCATTTGACCAAATGGCAGAAGGAGAAGAAGAAACAACAACAAACAATACAGTTCCCTCCCATACTGATGGTATGGAGTGAAACATCATTACAACCCTGCTGTTCCTGTACTTTGTTCCAGACGGATGACAAGGGTGTTTTCTGCACCACATTATCAGAGGAGTACCGGCTTGCAGCGGAGACGTTTGGCTTGACCAGACCTGCCCTGTGGGACCTGTCCTACAGCAGTATAGACCACACATTTGTGGGGGAGGACCTGAAACAGCAGCTCAGGGACAGGTGGAATACGGAGAAGGAGAAACTGTTCCTCCAGACTAGATAGAACCTTATAATTACGTAATACAAAATAAATCAACAGGAAAGATCTTTGAAGAGTCATGATTCAGACCCATGCAGTTTGTAATGATGGCCTCCTTGTTAGTTTTAACACTATGATGTGTGGGGTAGTGTAATGACAGGACGTTTGATGTATAATATTTGGTAAACAGTTGCAGTGTTAGGCAGCAGGGAGAAGGTTATTCAAATATAAAAGGGGTGCTTGATGGTCCTCTTTTCTCCACACCCACTGCAGGAAGAGCCCTTATAAAGGCGTTGACAGCTTGTATAATGTATAATCTCTAACTGGGTGTGTGGCAGCGCATTGCTTTTAGCAGATCCTCAAGCCATTCTCTATGTTATGGCTTTTAAGTGCCTTACCGGCCACAGTCCTACTGAGTTTAGGCATTTCTTTCAGACAGCCTGGCTTTTCAGCCAATATTTCTAGCTGCCCTTTCAGATTAGTAAAGTGTCCTGTAGCGAGCTAAATTTTATTGAAACTAATCTCGCAAAACTTCCCCAACGTGTGCTAATGGACCTTACATGGGAGGGAAACTCTCCCTGAGCGCCGTAGAGATACCGGGTAGCTGCTGATGGTATGGTAACAGGTTGGTTACCAGGTGAGGATTGTGTGACTTGGTCTGGATACCAAGTTATTGAAAGTGGTGCTGCGTGCATTTTCACCAGCCGACCGGACCGGTTTCCACAACGCACCGTTGCCAGTTTGGCAGGAGGGCAAATATAAAGATGGCATAGCCTGGTGTTCACTCTATCGCGCTTGGGTGGGCTCTCTTGGGGCCTGCATCAGTTCCCCTTTTTTTAGCGATCAATGAAAAGCTTTTATAATACCCCAGTCATAATGGTAGACATCAGTTATCAAAGCCATGAGACAATGGAACCATTGTTTGAACTTGTTAGAGGGCGTTTCCTCCAGGCGGCTGGATCTCCACAACATATCTGTGCCAGTTTGGCACGGCGGGCGTCAACGACAATCTGGCGGAAGCAAAATTATAATTTTCAGGGTAACAGTGAATTTCATAGTTGTTGGTAGCATTGACCAAGCCAGAATTTGATTTTTCGTGCTGATCAGTTCAAGTTGAATTTCGAAGATGCTGTTTTCCGTTGTAAACCTTTGCTTCGTGTTGGGCGTTCTTGTGCGTGTGTCGTCTGGTGATGATCATGAGGAGGGCAAGACCGACCTGGGCCAGTTCATCTCGTTCCCAGACCTGAGCATGTGCTCGAGCGGTGCCCTGCTGCAGGCTGTCATGGCGGACCTGATGAGGAGAATGTCGGAGATGGAGAACACCGTGAGGCCACAGGCAGGTAAGGCCCTATGTCAACAGGACGGAGACAGCCAAACAGTATTGGCCATTGAGATAATTTAAACAGCATTGACAGATCATTGAAACATCATTGACAGATCATAGGAAGATCTTAACTTGGAGAACTTCGTATCATTGAAATATCTTCATGCCCGTAGCCAGGATTTTGAATGGGGGGTTCTTATTACTGCTTGAGGGGACCTCGAGCGCCGTAGGCGCGAGGCGAGCGCCTAAGGCGCGAGGCTCCTAGGGGGGTCCGGGGGCATGCTCCCCCGGAAAATTTTGAAAAATGAACCTTCTAAAATGGCATTTCGTGCATTTTTGAGAGGATTTCCAAGAAAAAATCAGAGATAAATTTTTATTCAATGCCAAGGGAGCAGTTTTTCTACGATTCCAGTCCATCTTTTCAAGAAAAATCTTGGACCTTTACATAAAATGTGGACCAAAAAGTGGACCTTTACATAAAATGTGGACCAAAAAGTGGACCTTTACATAAAATGTGGACCAAAAAGTGGACCTTTGAGTCTTGTGGGGTGGTTCTTCCGAACCCCCCCTGGCTACGGGCATGATCTTAGTGACCGCTGAAGGCTCACTGAAGTTCTGTCGATAGATTTGTACATTTTTGGACCCTCAATAGTCACACACCGCCTTTGTGGGAATTTCCAACTTACTGGGGTCAAAGAACAAGATCTGAACTGTCTGGAAATGAAAACACTAAAATGAGAAAGACTTTTGGAATTCTGTAACCTTCGTATCAAATCTTTCCCATATTTCACAAAGCATTTCTTGACTTTAAAATTTATGACTGAAAGTTGCATTCATTTAGTTATTTGGCAGGAATTGAAATTAACTTTCTGGACTGTATACAAGCATGGGTGTGTCGGCCAATGCCTCTGTTGAGCGAAACACGTTTTGTACACTTTAACGATAAGCATCTGTCGGCCACGAAGATAACGTGTCAGAAACTTCCCACTGAGTGAACTTCTCCCCACATTGTCATGGCCAATTTTACCAAAGCCATTGGAACTCTTCCAGATCTTTCCTATGTGGCCGACAGATGCTTATCTTTAAAGATCAAAAGTGTGTTTCACACGAAGGTTTGTGTTAGCGTCCACCAAGACTTCCTATGGCGTATGGATGGTAAATTCAGCAAAAAAGGCCCAGTGAGTCTGAGACAAACGGTTGACTATGTGAGCAAATGAACTCTACAGTGGCCAATTATCCTCTCTTTAATTTTTTACTGTTTTGGAACCCGCGTTGTAAGTCTGGAGCTCTAGACTCTTGTACAGAAATTTCTGAAAAAGCGTTAACTTTCGTTTTTGCCAGCTCCTACGGAATGCAATTAAAAAACGGCACAAAAATGTTCATATTTGCCAAGAGAATGCTCACATTTTGTCCTAACATGACCTTAGATGTCCCTGCATGACGAGCGCGTAAAATGTGGAAATGTGTGATGCGATATTGATGCTAAACCATGCCTGTATTGCCCTCCGTAGCCCTGATTACCGAGCTAGAGGACCGAGTAAGAAGCCTTGAGGAACAACTGGTCCAGGAGCGAACCACCCGCGCACGGCTGGAGGGGAGGGTCAACACCACTCAGGCTGGTCTGACCCTTGTGCAGGACACTTCTGCCCGGCAGGGCGAAATGGCGGGAAAACTGAAATCTGACTTGTGTCGAGCAACACCGAAACTGGGTACGTACATGCAGGACAGCAGGTATATGTAATAGATATAGTGTATTTGCGCTTAACCCATCACACATTGTGACAACGCGCGCTATTGGTTGTCTCCAGGGAGACTCTTCCACCAGAAATCATCAGCGGGGCACTACAAGTACGACCTGGAAGAGGCGAAGCACGCATGTGCAGTGAGGAATGCGACCCTCGCCTCCTATCACCAACTGTACGAGGCCTGGCAGGACGGACTGGATGTCTGCGCATGCGCCTGGCTGTCTGACGGGACTGCCCGTTATCCCACACAGACGGCAAGGTCGGTGTTTCCGCGCTGTAAACCCCTGTGGCAATTCCTTATGTGGTCATCCCTTATTTGATATCACCCTATAAAATTGATCATGAACATACATAGAGTACTATATACCCAAAGCATGCTAAGACCATTTTGAAGCTTGTCTTTCCGTCTTTTTTGCCTGTTTTTTGTATCAAGGATACTCAAACATCAACGATACTCGTTTTCTTTTTCTTCAACCACCAACCACACAATATGTCTTCCCTTAGGAGTGGTTGTGGGAACAAGGTGGACATCATCAACTGCGGGGACCACACGCCAAACGACGCCTGGTGCTTCCGTGAGATGGCCAACTGTGGCTGAACAGTACACATGGCTAGCTGTGCGATTTTTTTACCTCCATGTGAATGTGACTGAACACCACACATGGACAAGTGTGACTAAACAACACACGTTGACAGCTATGACTGAATAGTGCACATGGCTAGCTATGAGTATGAATGTACAACACACATGGCCAGCTGTGACAGCACAAGTCACTAGTCTCTTATAGACTAATTTGATTTCTCAGAAAATGGATGGCATTTGCCAAACAGAGATGAATATGAAGAGTTAGGCACTAGCACTGCTTGAGTATGTTAAGTACCACAACGGATACGTATGCAATACGAGAGGTTGCATAAGTAATTGTGATTGTGTCGATGCGGCATGTTTGCAAAACGCTATCTTCCAGTTTTATGACCAACGTTACGTTAGTTGATACGGATAGGGGCGTAACACGCCAGTTTATCATAGGTCCAGGACCCGTTGGACTGGTTCAGTTAATGAACCCCATGAATAAAGAGACGATCGATCAACTTTTCTTTTATAGTTAGTGCTTTCTTTTCCTGGGCAAAGGCAATTTACAGCTATTGCACGCAACGTTACCCATCATAGCTAACTTACCCAGGGTTAGTAATGTGACGATCCATGCAATTCTCATGATTCTCTGCACCATAAACCAGCACAAAATGGTCCAGAAGTGCATCTTCACACTTTATTGTGCATTACGTTTATTCTATCGCTTTCGGCATTTTAATGCCTGAAAATGCAGATCTTCAGATGTAATTGAATCCGACTTCGTGAAATCCTCCGCCCCGGCGCGCGCTGATGGGGCTGGCGGGCGGGCAATACTCCCAGCACCGTACGGATACCGGAGAGCCTACGATGGTATGGCTACCAGCTATACAACGTTGCTCTTTCTTTCTCAAAAGCAAATTTAATTTTAAGAATAAAACCTTCAAAGCCTTCATCTCACACACGGCTATTTAAAACTTAAAATTACCCACGTGTCAGATCAGAGAAAGTCGCAGACTAATACCCGTAGTAATTGTGTTCACTTGTTGTCTTGAGAGCACGTAAAGACCGAAGCAAGTTAGCCTCAGTTCTCCAGCCATCCATCCACCACGGGATTGCGACCAGATTTTAAAAAATCCACCTGGTTGAGTGTTCCGGTTAAACGTCATGGAACTGATTGACACGTTAAAGCTTAAATTGAATCAACCCTACTTCAGTGTAACGTGTCATTCCCGAAGTGGGGGTGCTAAAATATTGCCCATGGGTATTGTTTACCTGGATGTCTACCCTTCATCAACCTACTCAGGGTTTAGATCTAATGTTTGTAGTTTTCAACCCTCTCATATATTTTCACACATGAAGCTGCAGCGTATTCTATAATATCGTACAAGTGCAACATCGACATGGCTTGCAACGTGTGACGTGAGTTTATTGTGCTTTTAAGCTTACAGCAATAAAAATACAAACAATTAAGTAACACCCATGTTTCCAGTCATCGCTGCCTAGAGCTCGTAACACTCGTCTTGGAACTTTCATGATGGAATCTTAGTTTCCTACTGTAAACAAATAAACCTTTTCCCTGCTATTTAGACAAAAAATGTTCTATCATTTCAAGTACTCATTTTTGTCATCTTTCAGTTATTTTTTGCGATGATTGTAACAATACCGTACGCTGAAGCTTTCTTCAACATTTACTAGAGACTGTTTGGGCATCACTACAAACAGTTTGGAATACGTCGCTCAGTGCATGGATAAGTCCTTGCTCAATGCAAACACATTTAATCAAGGCAACTGCATATGGTAAAATCCTGCTGGAAAATAATCTACAACTCCTGATGACCTACATTGTTGACCTCCCCACTCTTCCCCACACCCCACTCGTAGACTTCCCTACTCTTCCCCACACTCCACTCGTAGACCCCCTTACTCTTCCCCACACCCCACTCGTAGACCTCCCTACTCTTCCCCACACCCCACTGGTAGACCTCCCTACTCTTCCCCACACGACACTCGTAGACCTCCCTACTCTTCCCCACACCCCACTCGTAGACCTCCTTACTCTTCCCCACACCCCACTCGTAGACCTCCCTACTCTTCCCCACACCCCACTCGTAGACCTCCCTACTTCCCCACACCCCCATAACACTTTTGTCTCGGAAATTAATACAGATTAAGCAGTCCTTGTACTCTTCTTGTACTCTTGCCATCCTCAAATGATGTAAAGCATATAATGCTTTTCAAGTCGCTACTAGCATAATGCAGCTTCGCCACGGCTCATGTCTTTAGCAAGAACACCGGGTCACCCCTCCTCTTCTCAAAAAGTACGTTACGTTCTTTTAGGTACTCCTGCTGAATGTGCCCCTTGGCCTGGTCATTCATTGGCAGACGGAGCGGAAGCACCAGGCGTTCTGAGTCAGCTGCCAGTCACACCTAATGACGCCTCTCGTGTTGTCACAATCCTGCCTTTAACAGAAGAACACACAAAGAAAGTCATAGTACACAAAAAGTCAATGGCATTTGTCGTGTCAAAAAATAAATTTCTATTCCTTTTGTTTAAGATTGATTCTATCATGTCTTGTCTTTTGTTTTCTTTCTCACGTTTGTTTCGCCTTCATTTTTTTCGTGATATTTTCACGTTTTGGTTTAAATTTGCTTCACCAACCATGTATTTTGTAGCCTTTATGATTTGCCATAGCCTGGGTACCATCCTACTTGTACACCGGGGCTCCCACACTCGCTTCCCTAAGAAGTTACTTCTTAGGGAAGCGAGTGTGGGAGCCCCGGTATACAAGTAGGATGGTACCCAGGCTAGATTTGCCAGTCTGTACGGCTTTGTTTTTCATTGTGTATTGTTTATGTTAAATACATAAAAAAGCTGTTACTTTTCTCAACATAAATGTACTCGGTATTTCTGTTCCTTGAAGTACTAACCTGCGCTCCTGCATCGGGTAGTAAGCCGTCCCGTCCGCCAGCCAGCCGCAGTCACACCGCTGCAGCCCGCCCTGCCAGGCCTCGCGCAGCTGGTCATAGGTCGCCAGGACGGCTCCGTTCTCTGCGCATGCCTGGCGAGCTGCATCCAAGTCGTACCTGTACCTGCCCTCTGGTGACGTCAGGTGGAATACCTTTCCTGTAGAAAAAAACAAAAAGCAAAAAAAAATGCTACGTGGCAGTGAATAATCAAATAGTAACTTTGACACCGGAGTTAATTTTACCATTATTTAGATTTGTTGATGGCATGCGCATCTTCCATATACACACTTCGGATTTCATACCGTCGTCAAATATTTTTGTGAATTTCTTATTTCTTCTTTTATTCATGATTGTGAATTTTCCGGGCTTATGTCAATGCGTTTTTGGAACCAGACCAATAGACTACCGGGCAGTTTCCTGCTGACCAGCCCTTGTCGGCCAGTTTCCGGTAGATAACGGTGCGGGGCTTTTGTAGATTGTGGTTAGGAAATTTCCCCCGCCCACGTGCTGTCACTCAACTGCAGGAACATACAAGCAAGTACTCACCTCGGTCCGGCGCTGCTTTGCACATGGCAGTTATGTTCGCCAGCTGAGAGCGGAGGGTTCGCTCCTGGTCCAGCTGCTCCTGAAGAAGGGTGGACACTCGGTTCTGCAGACGGCTGACCTGGGCTGCGCAGCTCTCAACAGTCGCCAGTTGGGTCTCCAGAGGACTGAGAGCAGCTTCCAAGGTCTGGTGGTGCTCTTCTAAGGTCGATTCTTCATTCGTTTGAGGGTGGGTTTGGAGGTCTCTGCAGACCATTTCCAAAATCTGTCGTTGAGACGAAAAATATTCATCTCGTCAGTGACAAATTTGAGAGCACTGCAGTTGAATCAATTTTAATACTAGTAATTCCTGAGCACCACACTCGTTTCTTTTCTACTGTAGTGTCCACGTTTTAGGCTGCTTTCATGTGGCATATCTGCACCGCCGTTCATTCATAAGGCCATGTTGATTTTATTATATGGATGACATTCTCTAGGAACCCCAAAACTGATGCAAGCGTGCGAATTTATTGGCATGTTGAATAATAGACTTTTCATTTCATTCCTTCACATTTGTTCTTGTCCTCTGGAATCAATTTTGGCATTCTGCGACATAAGTATCGTTTTCCAATATTTTTTTTTTCAATTTACGGCATTTATTTGCTCATTTTGCAGCTACGATTTACATGTATATGGTCGAAAACTTTTTTTTTTGGAAACGGACGAAAATTAATGCGCGGGTGGGTGTCATCCATATAATCAAATCAACATACATTCACCAAATCACTACATAAGTAAAGGTAATGTCTGAGCAACCGAGACACAACAAAACTTACCGTATCAACATCCAGATGCGGAGTGCTGATGTGCCACAAGGTCAAGGTGAGCGTCACAGATGATGTCAATATTGCCATGGCGATCATCGTCTTGACAATGGTAACCGCCGGTGGCAGAAAACCACTTGCCCGGCTACACAAACTATTTGTTTTCTCAACGTCCCCTGAAACAGAAGAGATCATTGGCAATGCAACAATTACTTGCCCAAATATGCGTCGTACGTCTTTGTTTTCACTCAACAAACTTGACTAATCCGGGATACTAGTTCAAACACACACACGCATAAAAAACACACATACATGTACATACATACACACACACACACATACATACACACACATACACACACACACACACACACACACACACACACACACACACACACACACACACACACACACACACACACACACACACACACACACACACACACACACACACACACACATTCATTCATTGCTATCCGTAAATGTAGTGCTGACCTGATGGACTCCCACTGGGACCGTATATGGGGTTACCATGAAGCTGGTTGATGACATCTTGGGCAGATGCTAGTATATCTCCAATTGATAGATTTCCTTCTTCGGTTTTATCCTGCCGTTCATTTGGAGTGATTTTGTCGTCGTGTGGGTCTGCTTGGTGAGTCTTGTCGGGAGCGTGCTGAACCCGCTGAGCCATGGCAGCAGTGTGTACCGAATGATCAAGCAAGTACTTTGCACGCAGTGCATATAGCTAACAAAGACACGCGTTCAATAATTGTCTGTGGCAGTCCTAATCAAAAATAAGTTTGATTGAAAGTATTATATACGCATGCATTCAATAATTGTCTGTGGCAGTCCTAATCAAAATGCGTTGAAGTAAAAGTATTTCTTTCTTATTTGAGTAACACACCAGGCAACCAAAACAACAGGAACACTCAAGGATGCCTCTACAGTGAGGGCCGACGTTTGGAGGTGATGAGCCAACCTCCCATTCCTGCAGACATAAAGCGGACATAGACGAACACTTAAAGAAAACACAAAAAGCGCAATGGTCATCAGTCCAATCTCTGGGCTCCACCATCGGGGGATCCAGTTGAGAAACAGCTCGGTATAGCAGTACAGCACTCCCGCCCACCACTCTCGGTCCATCCCTATTGGATTGAAAATATTACAGATGCATGCATTGCATTCAATAATTGTCTGTGGCAGTCCTAATCAAAACTAAGTTTCATTGAAGTATTAAGACAGAGAGACAGCCATTGTGGGAGTGGGAGTATACTTTCATCATGAGGGAAATAGAGTTCCACGAACTCATACCTTCACCAAATACTATTAACCTTTACAACTTTCCCAAGGTTTCCCGATCTCATTGATTACGCGAATAGGATCCTCATTTGCATGAATTACATACGTTGATAATATCCCACACCCAATGACGCCATTCTAGCATTTCCTCATAAATCACTCAGAGTTCTGAGTACTCTCCCTTGTGAAAGTGTGTAGAGGAGCTGATATCGGTTCTGATCACGGTAACGGGGTATCTGATATTATATCAAGAATTCAAAGATCTCATACCTCAATGAAATATTTAGAGGTTGTGTAAAATTGTTATTGGGGGGATTCGTCTCATTGTATATAGAAGTAAGGTCGTAATTAACAGTTTAATTTATGGTTTTCTTTACTCAAATTACAATATTTTGCATGAGGAATTCCTATCCTTTGGCAATATTTGATTTAAACATGTCCTTATTAATTATGCAAATGACCTCTATATTAACATAATATATGCATATTAATGTTCACCTTTAAGTAACTTACACATGTCACGAATTCTTGTTCATTCATAAAGTTGGGACGATATACATATGTTATGTTTGAGGTCTTTTCCTGGTTGTGTAAGTGGAGTAAAGTCCCTGAACTCTGACCCACAAATGTCCCACTGCGAAGGTAAAGTTTTACCTGGCGGGCATTACCTTAGTTTCTCGTCCGGACAGGTACCAGGTGTGTACACAGGGCGGGTACAACACCTGTACAACTTCCCAGGTAACCAACCGGCCCAGGTACCCGAGGTGTTCCATTTGAAAAACCTGTGAGGGTGGTGGGTAGCAAAGAGGATTTGTTCCTATCATTTCCTTTTATTACATTTCAAAACATTTTCCATAATTCTTACTATTCGGTATTGACTTGTTAGCAGCATTTTTCACCTCATCCGCTTGCTATAACCTATAATCTTTCCTTCACTCTACCCCCTCTGACATTGTAAATGCTTTGCCCCTTAATGTATGACGTACTTTAATACAAGTAACTACCGGCTTCCTATGGGACAGCAGACAGTATCTGGCCCCTTGTTCCTTTTCTACAACTATAGCCCCGCTAACCGTACCCTACCATACTTTTACAACTAGAATCATTCAACCCGTCGCCACCATCTCCTTACAGGTAACGTTATAACTTGCCATGCCGGGTTGTTGGGGACTAGTCCTCGGGCTCCTGGCGTGCCTCCTCCCACAGGGCCGCGCGGCTCTGCCCGCTGGCTGCGTGATCCTGGAGGACATGCCCTTCTCTACCACCGACGTGTCGAGCATCTTCGGAGTGAACCGAATTCTGGAGACCGAGGCGCCGCCGCAGCGTGTGGGGACACTGCGCGACCAGGGCCCGCTGCCCACGGGACACTTCGCCACAAACCAGATCAAGCCTCATACCGCGCCCATGAGACTGTTTCCGTACTCAGGTAAGTACTGGGATGATAATTGTTTGGTGCAAACTCTTGGGCAAAGGCTGAGTGCACGTACAAAAAGATCAAACATACTAATAGAAACAATAGTAACAATATTTAACGTAGTCAGAACTAAAAAGGCAACTCCAAAATTTTGGTTTTGTCTTCTTTTCCTAAATAGATGCAAACTAAAATCCCACTTTTTTGTAATGTGCGGGTTTTCGGATTTTAAGAAAAGGGTAGTTTTATCTGTAATAAAAAGTGAGGAAGTTGAGGTAGAATTTGGTGGCTCACTTCTTTTGTGACTTTTCAAAGCACTGCCTGAAATAAATGTGTTTTATCTTCCACGGTATTCATGTACAGTGTAGGGTTTTCAGGGATCAAACCCGTGAACACGTGGCCGCTAGTCTAGCCTCATATGTATATACCCAAAGACGTCTGTAGACCGTCCTTGATATACCTTATGTCGGCTGAAAGTGCCAATTTTGACCAAAGTTTTACCGCCAACCGCGGGAAGATCATGTATGAATGTATGGCGCTTGTACATTTAGCCTGGCTTCAATACTATATAACTACCCATGTGCGGCCATCCTCCCTGCAGGTTTTATGACCCAGAACTTGACCTAGCGGTGTTTTTGTTCTCCAGCCGTTCTGTCCCGGGAAGGCATCACGTATGACGCGTACACCCTGGACCGGTGGAACGCCACCGAGCGGTCGGACGAGATGATGCAGCAGACGCCCAGCCGCCAGGGGGCGCCCTGGGACAAGGTGGTGAGTGTGGGCACCAACATGAAGCAGATGGTCTCCGGGCCCGACGGCGCGCCAAAGGCTAGCTTCACAGGTAGGGCGGGGAAATACCCCCTACTACATTTCCTACGTAACCGAGCAACGTCAGTCTGGAGCACCCTCTCCACTGACGCTCGCACTGCTACGCCGACTGCCTCCTTTATAAGAAAGCTCTGGAAGTCTCTGTCAAGTGTTCGCACTGACCCTGACCTCCCTATCATATACGCTACTTTTTACACAATGCATTATGTGCCCAGAATAATGATATAGTCTGTGCTGTAATTGTAATGTCTTGTCTTTGTCAGCAGGGCTAGCACTTT
>NW_017803602.1:1381922-1385364 GCF_001625305.1 Branchiostoma belcheri | reverse complement strand
TAAATGAATCTTCAACCAAAACAAACATAGATTCCGTCCCTGTGCTATATTTCTCAATCCCTGTGGTATGTATTCCTTTCGTTTATGTAAAATTCATGTAGGATTAATAAAGGACCTGCTGTTTTAGAAGGGGGACAATGTCTTACTTTGACAGGAGTTTTGACAAACTTGTAAAGCTATTTTCATCCCGAAATGTCTATGTTTTGTACCTTGCTGTGTTAATACTTGACACATTCACCACTGCACTGTATGTAAATACGACACATTCACTGGGTAGCACATCAATGCCATGCTGGTGACAAGTGTGAAATGGCCTGCTATGCTGGGCAAGCACTGAGACAACAAAGTAAACCCGGCTGTGGTGGAGTTGTGAGTCAGTCAGTCAGGACATAATGTCCTTGGTCAGAGTAAATGCCTGCATGTGTGATGGTGCTTCCGAATGAATGTTTCTGAGTCAGACCATCCTGCAGCATTCATAAATTACAAGCTCGCACAATGGGCTGTTCCAAAAATACATGTGGAGTTTTTTTCGCCCCCGTTTCAAATTCAGCAATGTATGAAAACCTACAAACGTTCTAGTTCAGAGGGTTTTTTTTTCAAATAATGTTTATTCGCATTTCAAAAGGAAACAAAGAAAAAAGGGAGAGGACATGTTCACATACAAGAAAAATAAATACCCAGAGACATTCGAGTTCAGAGTTACCCAAACCCTTCCCGTTCCAATCGAGAATTTCTCAAACACTAACCTAGATCTAACCTAGATAATTCAACCCCCGGAACTTATAATTATAATACATGTACTAGCACCCACGCAACTTCAATCCACCTAGCCAAATTCTGGCCCGTCTTCGGTCGCGATGTTATCTTCAGGAAGTGTGATTTCACACATTCTAAGAACTCCGGGAAGTCCCGAACATGTCGCGGATATTCGGAACTGAAGTTCGGTCGATCGGAAATGGCGACGACCGCTCCGAAAGGCGACGACCGTTCTGAAAAAAGGCGACGACCGTTCGGAAAGGCGACGACCGTTTACGAGACGGAAATTTGCCACGGCGCCAAAGAGGTGACGTGTGCGCTAGGCGGGAGGAAATCGAGGGGAGGGTCGAAGGAGACCAACGGGTCAAAATCATCCATCAGGTTCCGATAGAGAACCGGAAAGCCAACTTCAGGGGGGTCTCCGTAGCCGGCCATAGCAAGAAAAAATAGAACAACGCTAGGGACCAGCCCAAAAAAACAGCCGAAACGGAAAAGGGCAAATTAAGTCAAAAAACGGAAGCGAAGAATGGGTCAAGACACAGTCACGCCAAACAGCCCTAGCAAAGTCAAGGCCGAAAAAGGAAAAAAAACACTTTGGAAGCTACAAGATTTGTCCGTGGGAAAAACGGGCGCTCATGGAAAAACAACTTTGGAAAACAAAAGGTTTTACAGGCGTCCCGGAAAAGACTAATCAGGGTCACAGCGGGACATATGGTACAAGATGGGGCAAGATGGCACCGGAATGTGGGTGGGAGTTGGCGAAGTCAGTGACAAGATATCAAACACAGCAGGGCACCCACGCTAGGGACGCTAAGATAAAGAATTCGTGGCAATCGCCGCTGGCCTACCCGAAAACGAAGTTTTAGGAAGCCAAAATAGTAGGACAGAAAATTAGAACGGTGCCGAAAAAGCAACAACACATAGAAGGCACAAAATAAGCCGGAACTAACTAAGCAAAGTTTGGAAAACAGGCCGAGAAAGCTAGTCGAAAATGCGGAACACGTGGGGACGCTCAGCAGATGGTCAAAGATACGAACGATACTAAGTGTGTGGCAACGTAAAATTCTAGCAAAAGTACAGCAGCAAATCACAGGACAACAACTTGTCGGACAATCCGGTGTGGGAACCAATGTAGAATTTAGGGATCGGTGTACTTTAGGTGTTGGGCTAACTTTACTCACGTAAGTTACGCGTCTATATGATCTGCTAGTTAACCAAGTAAAACACACGGAGACGGGTCGATTCAGATTGTACGGGCTGTTGTATTATGATCTATCTGCTGTATATACAAGTCAATACCGAGTCGATGGTCTAGTTACAATGGTCTAGTCTTAGAGTTGCAAGTACAATGGTCTAGGTTACAGGAGTGGAATCTACGAACTACAAGGAGTGTGTGTCACTAACCTGGGGTCCTGGTCTCGACTAATTCAAAAGGGAGCGGGCTAGCTAATATCTAATACTGACGCTGACTGCTCTCACCAGTCATTGGCTAATCTAATGAGTATGTAAATGAACTAAGAAGCTGGAGATCTAAATATGGATACTAAGCACTACGTCATATGTCACTACGTCACGGGAACCATAAATCACTAAATCAGGGCTGTTACAGCCCTTTCAGATCAGTAAAGTGTCCTGTAGCGAGCTAAATTTTATTGAAACTAATCCCGCAAAAATTCCCTGACGTGTGCTAATGGACCCAAAGTTACATGGGAGGGAAACTCTCCCTGAGCGCCGTAGAGATACCGGGTAGCTGCTGATGGTATGGTTGGTTACCAGGTGAGGATTGTGTGACTTGGTCTGGATACCAAGTTATTGAAAGTGGTGCTGCGTGCATTTTCACCAGCCGACCGGACCGGTTTCCACAACGCACCGTTGCCAGTTTGGCAGGAGGGCAAATATAAAGATGGCATAGCCTGGTGTCCACTCTATCGCGCTTGGGTGGGCTCTCTTGGGGCCTGCATCAGTTCCCCTTTTTTTAGCAATCAATGAAAAGCTTTTATAATACCCCAGTCATAATGGTGGACATCAGTTATCAAAGCTATGAGGCAATGGAACCATTGTTTGAACTTGTTAGAGGGCGTTTCCTCCAGGCGGCTGGATCTCCACAACATATCTGTGCCAGTTTGGCACGGCGGGCGTCAACGACAATCTGGCGGAAGCAAAATTATAATTTTCAGGGTAACAGTGAATTTCATAGTTGTTGGTAGCATTGACCAAGCCAGAATTTGATTTTTCGTGCTGATAAGTTCGAGTTGAATTTCGAAGATGCTGTTTTCCGTTGTAAACCTTTGCTTCGTGTTGGGCGTTCTTGTGCGTGTGTCGTCTGGTGATGATCATGAGGAGGGCAAGACCGACCTGGGCCAGTTCATCTCGTTCCCAGACCTGAGCATGTGCTCGAGCGGTGCCCTGCTGCAGGCTGTCATGGCGGACCTGATGAGGAGAATGTCGGAGATGGAGAACACCGTGAGGCCACAGGCAGGTAAGGCCCTATGTCAACAGGACGGAGACAGCCAAACAGTATTGGCCATTGAGATAATTTAAACAGCATTGACAGATCATTGAAACATCATTGACAGATCATAGGAAGATCTTAACTTGGAGAACTTCGTATCATTGAAATATCTTAGTGACCGCTGAAGGCTCACTGAAGTTCTGTCGATAGATTTGTACATTTTTGGACCCTCAA
>NW_017803602.1:1381066-1381902 GCF_001625305.1 Branchiostoma belcheri | reverse complement strand
CACCGAGCGGTCGGACGAGATGATGCAGCAGACGCCCAGCCGCCAGGGGCGCCCTGGGACAAGGTGGTGAGTGTGGCACCAACATGAAGCAGATGGTCTCCGGGCCCGACGGCGCGCCAAAGGCTAGCTTCACAGGTAGGGCGGAGAAATACCCCCACTACATTTCCTACGTAACCGAGCAACGTCAGTCTGGAGCACCCTCTCCACTGACGCTCGCACTGCTACGCCGACTGCCTCCTTTATAAGAAAGCTCTGGAAGTCTCTGTCAAGTGTTCGCACTGACCCTGACCTCCCCATCATATACGCTACTTTTTACACAATGCATTATGTGCCCAGAATAATGATATAGTCTGTGCTGTAATTGTAATGTCTTGTCTTTGTCAGCAGGGCTAGCACTTTGGCAGCCCTGGCTGTGCGTGCTAGCCTGGGTACCATCCTACTTGTACGGGGCTCCCACACTCGCTTGTTCTTAGGGAAGCGAGTGTGGGAGCCCCGGCATACAAGTAGGATGGTACCCAGGCTAGTGCGTGCTGAACAGCCAAACCAAGTGAAGAAAATTATATTTGTTGATAAAACATTATCAAATATCATTTTCTTCACTTTCCCATGGGTGCTTTTGATGCATTTTGGCTTTTCTGATGCACAAGCAGTATCGTATCATGAATCTAAAGTGTTTGCAGAAAAGCAGTTCATTTTGGTGAAGTTTACAGTCAAATAGGACACCACATTTGAAGTGAATACTGTAGTTTCATCAATGGTTTACCAGGATTTATCCAACAATTTCAAGGAATTCATCAGGAAATCGAGGATTGCGTACTTCCAGGAAGTCTCAGATC
>NW_017803602.1:1361281-1381046 GCF_001625305.1 Branchiostoma belcheri | reverse complement strand
GTCTCCGGGCCCGACGGCGCGCCAAAGGCTAGCTTCACAGGTAGGCGGGGAAATACCCCTACTACATTTCCTACGTAACCGAGCAACGTCAGTCTGGAGCACCCTCTCCACTGACGCTCGCACTGCTACGCCGACTGCCTCCTTTATAAGAAAGCTCTGGAAGTCTCTGTCAAGTGTTCGCACTGACCCTGACCTCCCTATCATATACGCTACTTTTTACACAATGCATTATGTGCCCAGAATAATGATATAGTCTGTGCTGTAATTGTAATGTCTTGTCTTTGTCAGCAGGGCTAGCACTTTGGGCAGCCCTGGCTGTGCGTGCTGAACAGCCAAACCAAGTGAAGAAAATTATATTTGTTGATGAAACATTATCAAACATCATTTTCTTCACTTTCTCATGGGTGCTTTTGATGCATTTGGCTTTTCTGATGCACAAGCAGTATCATATCATGAATCTAAAGTGTTTGCAGAAAAGCAGTGCATTTTGGTGAAGTTTACAGTCAAATAGGACACCACATTTGAAGTGAATAGTTTCATCAATGGTCCACCAGGATTTATCCAACAATTTCAAGGAATTCATCAGGAAATCGAGGATTGCGTACTTCCAGGAAGTCTCAGATCTATTACTTTTTGTTTGTATTTCCATTATATGACTATGATTTCCACCTGTTTTCCAGGTAACTCCGGAGTTCGTGTGGGGATAGAAGGAAGTGGCGAGGCCGTCATGACGAGTTTCGGGCATCTCCACGCCAACTTCCTTTTCTCAAATGGAGAGGGCTCCATGGAGGTGCCTTTGGTCAGGGGTGCCCCCTTTCTGACGCATATCTTCACTGCAGCCGACCCCGTGCTGGCGCCGTACTGTCTCAGTGCAGTGGACGGGGTTGCCACCAACTTCCGCTGTCCAACTGAAATATCCGGTAAGACATCGTCATTCATCTGATTTCTTCACCCTCTTCTAGTTTCAATACTTTACAAAGTTAGTTCTTCTTCGGAAATGCAAACGAAAATCGAACAACCCTGGTGGGCCACAGCACACAGCTAGGGGTCCAAATGTACACCACTAAACCCTTGTATCAACAACTACTTGTATATGTCACCTAACCATCACGTCTACCGATCGTCCGGCGCCAAAGATATTTTAGAAAATTCCTACTGCAGTACCAAAGTCAATCTCCAGGTGCCCAAAATCGACCTCCACAATCCACTTTACCCCATCTATACATCGTAATCCTTCCGACAGATCTTGAGCTGAGATGCACACCCAAACATCATCCAGGCCAAAAACAGTACCTCCCATCCCATGGGGATAGCAAGGATGAAAAGTAGCGTTACTCACTAGTAGTTATCGGTCACATCTCTCCCCTGGCAGCTGCTGACGGCGGGTCGGGTTTCGGGGAGGCCACGTGCAGCGACGGACAGCTGCAGCTGACCCTGCACGTGACCAAAGCTGTGGACGATATGAGCCAGGTAAGCCGAGCTTCTCTTTCCGGGTTGAGGTCTCGTTCCTCTACAACTCGAGCATGCTGGAAATGGAAAGCAAAACATTCCTGGTTCATTCATAACATGCGGAACGGAAGTATTGTTTCCGGTCACGTTAATTGATAGTTTGTGTGTTTGTGTCGAGTCCGCACTGGGACCTGGGCATTTGAGTTCTATTGAAGTGATGGTGCTTGGTGGACTTGGTGTGCCCTTGGGGTCATAATGTGGTTTGGGTGGGGGGTTCTAGCTGCCGTCAGAAAAACGGGCAGCTAGCAACCATTTTACGATTTTCAAAGTGTGACAACATTTACGCCACGCTAAAGGTACAATGGGCAGCAGGACCCGCCGGTGCCTTTTCCGGCCACATGCACAGCTGCGATGCCGCCACCTGCCTCATGGAGGACGAAGGGCGCACCATTCGCGTCGAGCCGACCATTTCGAACGTGGGTGGCACCATGGCGTACGCCTTCAACGTGGTCGGGAAGTTTGTGGTGCCGTGGGGCGACTGGACCGCCAACCCGCTAACCGTCACCTGCTCCAGAAAGAGGGAAGGTAGTCACATCTTCAGATTCTCCTCTTTAATATCTACACCTTAGGGCACGCGGTCACACTCATCGCGCATCGTAGGTCGCCGTGCGATTATTATGCCGAAGCATTTTCAAGCAAACTGTGACAGAACCTAGCCTGGTTGCAAGTACTTGTTAGGGAAGCGAGTGTGGGAGCCCCGGCATACAAGTAGGATGGTACCCAGGCTAGACAGAACCAACCGCCGACAAGAATCTCAGACAGCTTTCTCCGAAACACGACTGCTGACTTCTAGATCTCTACGACACATGCACGGCTATCCCAAGAATGGCCATTTAATTCAAATTTGTTCCTAACGTTTCAGTTAGTGCCACGCCGTTCATTCTCAGGTATGGTCCTCCTCTTTATTAGACATATCGCATACAGAATTGTACAATCCAAAATTGTTGGCGACCACCTAAGTAAAGTGTCAAAGGAGGCAAAAAAGCCTGTAACGTCCCCCGTCTACGATCATGATGAAGGTTTAAACTACTGGTTAAGACCCTTTGTTTCGTGTCTTCCCACAGCGGAGAACAGGCTGCAGCCTGCTCCTCGGGCGCCCTGTGCTGAACAGATCTGCCTGTACCCCTCCTGTCAGCCGCTAGGCGGCGGTCAGCAGCAGTTCCAGCTTACCATGGACTTCCGCAATGAGGTCCCATACATGGAGGAGATTCAGGTACATACTGGCAAGCACCGCTCAATGATCCTTAATGCTAAGTTGAAGGCAGTGTATCCCACGCAGAGCTAAGTGTGAACGTTACAATTTTATCCCATCCCATTATATATGGTTAGTGTAAACAGTGTCCCATTAAAGTGAGTGTGAACGATGTGTTCCCAGGTCGCTGTAGACTCAGCGGACAGGTGGTCACAAACTCACGTGATGCTGACGTGTAACCCGACCCGCTGTACGCTGTCGCCTGACAGGATGACCGTGACCTACACCGCCACGGTGCCGGAGGGACAGCTGGCCTACGCCGTCAACAGGATCGGCTCCTTCGTCTCCCCCGCGGGATTTTGGATCGACAACCCGCATTACTTCACATGCGACGGCTCAGGTGAAGTCCCATTTTGTGGCGCGGTCACAAATGACGTACCGTTTACCTGCGATGGGGGTCTTCTCTGCGATGATAGCGCCGTAACGGATGTCATAGTGTAAAAATATAAAGCCGTGGTTACAAATGTGTGAGCCTAGGTCCATTGCAGGTAAATTGCAGGTAAAATCAGCCATTGCTGAGCGTCGTGCAACGGAAAACACAGCTAAAATGGAGTTAAACAGGAACCCGAAGTTTACGGACCTCCGAGAATTGTTTGAGGTTTTCGTGAATGTAATTATGCAGGTGGTTATATGACGAACTTTAATCAGGAATTCCCCACTTCATAAATTCCCCCACATACCACCCACTTTCCCAGCGCTTGCTGGGTCACGTGCACCTTCGGGCTTGACCGGCTCTCTATAACAGGTAGCAATTTGTAATGCTTTCTCAAACTGCCTCCCAGGTTCTCCAACTACCACGACCATCGCTAGTACCACCAGGCCTACCACGGGTACCACCACCACCAGGCCTACCACCGGTACCACCACCACGCCCCCCGTGGTCCCTCCCGGACCCGTCTCCTCGGGACAACTCTCCACCTGCGCCGAGACGATCTGCCGCACGCCCTCCTGCACGGATATCGGGGGCGGCTTCCAGCGGTTCACCCTGGTACTGCAGTTCAGCGACCCGTTGAGTGGCATCAACGAAATTCAGGTTGGGATTTTTTGTAACCGCATGTGAACCGAAATACAAAATGTTTTACATTGGGTAAAATCGAAGAAAAGGGATAGAAAACAAAGTCCATGATTCGGTCATTACCGCTCTTGGTACTGCATATACTGTAGTAGATAAGAAATATGACTCCGTGCTCCCTGACCGGGTCAAAATGCTAAGTAAACCGGTGAAGCCACTTTGGGTTCAGACAGAACTGGAATGCGTTGAACCCGGTTCGAAACTACCTCCCGAAATGTGTACGTTTGGGATCGAGCCGGTTTCAATGTGACTTGGAGCGTTCAGATGGGGCCTGTGAATCACATGAATCCTGCTTCGGTGGATTCCGGATTCAATGCGCTTGCGAGCTCAATGTGAAGAGGGGGTGGGTTCGGGTTACGAAGACTGGTCGGTTACATTCCTTAGCCCATTTAGACTGGAATGGCTTTGAACAACTCACCCTGGGAAGGACTCCTAAAGCGATCGATAAGTGTGGTGGGTTCTTAAATGTACTCGACTCGTGGCTCTCTTTAAACACGGGACACCCATTAACCTTAGTGTTATCCCACGCCGATAGGTGGCAGCAAACACGAGGGATGCCTGGGACAGCTCCCATCCCATGGTCACGTGCACCAGCGACACCTGCAGTCTGTCTGCCGACGGCAAGACGCTGCAATACGCCTCCAATTTCCCAGAGGGCGTTGTTTACTACGCCATCCACAGGTAAGCCCCTGATTCAGATACCTGATTCCTCTTCTTTTTCTCCAGAGTATGTTTGAAATGGCATAGCTGACGTTGTTGTTGCCTTTGTCAGAATGCTATGTTTTCGGTTTGGGCTTGGTTTAGCAGCTGTGGTGTGGGTCTGTATGTAGGTCAACGTCATAACCCGAGAAATTGTGGATGGATCTTATTGATATTTGGTGAGTAACTGTTTTGGAAAAGAAGGTCAAGTTCAAAAATGGTCCACCTGGCTTTTCCCGACGCGTGCTGTACCAGACTTTTTATGCATTTGTTTATTGTTTGTGTTCAGCGTGACTCGAGTAGTTGTGAATGGATCTTAATCATATTTGGTAGGTAAGTAGCGGTTATGGAAACAAAGTTCAAAAATAGTTATCCTGTCATGTTCCTGCGTGTTCCTGCGTTGCTGCAGAGGATTGTTTTTTGTGTTTTTGTACAACACAACTCGAGAAGCTGTGGATGGTTGTATGTAACTACGTAGACAAGTTTCAAGAAAAAAAGCAGTGCGCGCGTCCTGAGATGGTGCCGATGTTATAATATAAACTTTTCACTTAACACTTTTAATAATAAACGTCTTTACTTGGCGAAGGCGTGTGTTCTCAGAACTCTACATGTTTACGTTATTGCTTTCATTGTTACAGGCTGGGTAAGTTTGTGGACCCGCCCACGTTCTGGGACACCCAGCCATACGAGTACCAGTGTGGCGGCTCCGGCACGCAGCTGCCAGGCGGCAAGTCTTTCGTGCTGGAACTCGACGAGCCCGGAAACAAACTCAGTCACAGGTCGGACTTCGTAACTACATGTACTCCCTTCTGTTCCTGAGGCCTATAGAAGAAAAAATGTGTTTCCTGTTTGCCAACCGACCCGAGAAAAAAACTGCCGACCCAATAGATTTTGTAGAAAGGATGTCATCCATACAATCAAATCAACATGGCCTAACAGTTACTAGTAGATATTTGTGAAAGATGCCCATTTTAAGAACAGAGTGTATGCCAATATGTAGACAAATTTTACTACTGGATAAACTACGGAAATTAGTCCGGATGTTTCGAGTGACATTCATCACTCTTCGTCGACGTCCCTAGAGAACGTCCGACGTGTATCGTAAGTAAACGTCGCAAGTAGATTCTAATCTCCGTATTTTTTGCACTCGGTATCAGAGTTTGAATTGTCTATGAGTATCGTTTACCTGGATGTTTCATCTGTGTGTTAATACACGAAATACCTCGATATACTCCCCTTCAGAACCCGGAAGTTTGTGGCGTACTTCTCGGAGGAGATGACGTTATCTGTTGACGCAAACGGCGCGAAGTTCTCGCCCTCCAGAGGCGGGAAATTCACCGGCAGTATGCAGGTAGGCCCGATCTAGATATAGACCAACAATAAGCACGCAAGTAGGCAGAGCGTAAATGCACCTACGTACGATATACGCGAAATCTGGATGTTTAGTTTCTAAAGCCTTATAGTTATTCGTTCAATCTTACAGTATGCCTTTGAATGTATGTCCTTGCCCCTCAGCTGGTGTACGCTGGCAGCACGGCCCGGGGAGACCTGGCCGGCGCGCGCGTGCTGGACCAGTACGCAGGCGTGTACCCCTATCGACCCGTAGTCACCTCCTGTGCCAGCGGCAGCATGGGATACATCAACTTCCAGTGGAACAAGCGCGGCGGGGACTTCTTCGGCAGCAACCCGCGGGAGGACCTGCTGATGATCGCCGTGCCGCATCAGGTGGGCAGACGGCTCGGGACGGGCTTTTTGTTCTGGGGTCGCTGTGAATATGGCGAGCGTGGAGAGTAAAAAGAGAAGAAAGATTAGAGAAGGAGAAAAATGTGGAAATTTACAAGAGAGATGAATGGCCATTGAGACTGAATGGCCATTGATACCATTGAAAGGTATTTCATGTTATGTGCATATTGTCTGTATGTATTTTTATAATTAGAAATTATTGAGATCATCGATCACTAGCACTCACGGAAAAAAAACGTTGAGAGATCTGTCAGATATCTGGACGCTCAAAAGTCTCGTCTTTTTTGTACTCCCCTTTTTGTAATAGGAGGAGCTACTTGCCGCACACGGCACACTAGTCTCCACACCTTTCACCTTCAAGGGTTACGTGGGGGACGAGTGGCTGATGGAAGAGCCGCTTCCCCCCGCCGGAATGGATCCCGACCCCGTCGCCGTGAGCCAGATCAGGAACGATCCCGCCAAACTCCAGGTACGATAACATCGGGCTGTTAAGATACTTTCGAACGGTCTTTGTGAATGTGATTTTTCAGAATTTCCCATTGAACATGCAGGGGGCTTCCATCTCACGACAGTAGAGTAACTATATGAAAACTCGGACACTAACACGCGTATTATGTAAGGTCAGCACAATTCAGTGGTCCATAATTTTTTTATGTATTGCTGCTATGCTGACCACTGTTTTGAATAAAGAATAAAGAAAAAAACATTCTTGACGAAGGATGATAAGGAAGTTTGTGTCGTCTCTTGGCAGGTGATTCTGGACGCCATCCAGACGGACAGCAGCAGCGTGTCGCTTGACAACGTGTGCACGCAGAGTAACAGTTACGGCGTGGGGAAGGACATCGCCATGGTAACCAGGCTGGCCAGCATCTCCCGCGCTTTCGAGACCCACCACTACCACCAGCTGGACGAGAAGATACGCAGGTTTGTGTGTGTGTGTGTGTGTTGTTGTTGGGTAGCTACTTCTTCTGTTTGTTTACTCCATTGCTACCGCATCAGTCATACTAGTACAGTACTTACTTAATATATATTGTCTTCATCCCCGGCGAGACCTAGGAATATGACTTTTCCATTCCGTCTGGGCCTGTCCATAGCCAACAGGATAGTCAGGATAGGTTGTCCGTCACAGGTCTTCTCAATGTGCTTTTTGGGCATGCCTCTTTTCCTTCACCCAACAGGTTTCCAGTTTATTACTGTTTTAGGTATTCTGTTGCTGCCCATGGCCAATCCATTTCAGTCCTCTGTTAGCGATGTCCGATCTTCTGTAACCAGTACAGTAAATTTCCTCCGCGAATCCCGTGTCCCCGGCAGGTGCCTGGAGAAGTGGCTGCGGATCGACGACTCTCTCAGCGCCGCCAACAAGCTGGAGTACGACCCGGTGTGGGGCGGGCTCTTCATCGGCAGTTCCGACCCCAACAATTTCGACCCGCATGCCAACTTCGGCTTCCCCATGTACAGTGACCACCACTTCCACCTGGGATACTTCCTGTACGCTCTGGGGTACTATGTCAAGTACCACAACCACTGGGCACACCATGGAGGTAACGTCCAATCTGTACACATGTAGGGCGGTAACGTCAAGTTCAAGAGCTACCTACCGTGCAAAATCCGTGACCATATAGCATGTGCAGATCATGAGATTTCAAAACCGAAAGTTCCACTGCAGTACCATAATAAGTCATCAGGGTCAGAATCATTTCGAGGTTTCATCAAGACCTATCCACTTACGAAATATCACGGCAATCCATCTAAGCCTTATTGAACTATCATGCTTAAACACGTGTACAGACACCGACACACACACACACCGACACACACACACGCACACACACACACACACACACACACACACACACACACACACACACACACACACACACACACACGCTACCGAAAACATAACCTTGGTAATAATGTCAAAATGTTGTCGATCCGCAGATAACATGGCCCGTATCGTGTCGGTGGCTCGTGACGTGGGGAACCCCAGCTCGCTGGACCCGCACTTCCCGGTGGTGCGCCACAAGGACTGGTACCTGGGCATGTCCTGGGCTACCGGCATCGTGGGAGGAGCGAGACAGGCAGAGTCATCCACGGAGGTGGGTCACAGTGGACTCGGACACTAGCACTGACACTTACACTACATTTACATCAAACACTAACACGGACACTAACACTAACATAATGAGACAGTGGTACCTCACACTAACACAGTGATAGTCGTTTACAAAGGTGCGCAGGAATGAATGCAAGAACTTCATCAAACACGTTGTGGAAAAGGCTTTCTTCTAGAGATAGCAATTCGTCAATTAACTGTCGATGAAAACGAATTATACAATTTCCTTAAGTAACATTTACATTGTTTAGCACTGCACGATGATAGGTCAACAATGGCATCTGCTATACAGACAATAGACGGTCCGGCATTGCAGCATAATGATAGGTTATATAAGCTCTAGTATGCGCTAAATACGCACCACTTCTGCACCAGGCCATCAACTGTTACCACGGCCTGGCTGCGCTGGGCGAAGCTCTGGGCGATGACACCATGAAGCATGTGGGTCAGCTGACCCTGGCTACGGAGATACGGTCGGTTCGTCACTACTGGCACGTCAGGAACTACAACCGCCACATCTTCCCCGAGTACATCAAGACCTACGGAACTATAGGTGCGTACTGGTGCACCGCCAGGACCTGTTACATACTGGTACTTTACACTAGTTACAAAAATCGAATATTTCAGACTTCCGGAAAGTTCGCAATCATCGGCAACCTGGGACCTTTGACCTGTTATTCTGCCTGTCAATCTTCCTCATCCATGTGCTTTCAGGCTGTCAACCACGCAATACTTTTGATAACGGACCAGTTTTAGGGTCCGCAATTACATTACGTGCATTAGGACCTAGAACCTCACACTAGGGTCGGCTGCATTACTCGATCATGTTCAGAGTAAAATTGTTCACATATCGCATTTAAGGAATGATTTCTCAAACATTGCAGGCCAGTTTGCCGAAGACGCGATTTTCTACTACACCCTTAACTGGCCCTGCTGGCCATACGAGTTTCCCATGCGCCACGCCTGTTTGGTGGGCATCCAAGTCATTCCCATCATCTCTGTCTCCAACCTCTACATGGATCAGGTAAGTCACCATTCAACCTCCACACGGACCAAGTAAGTCATCATCTAACCACCATACGGACCACGTAAATCATCCTCCAACCTCTACATAGACCAGGTAAGTCATCATCCAACGTCTACATGGACCAGGTAAGTCATCATCCAACCCTCACACGGACCAGGTAAGTCATCATCTAACCACTATATCGACTACGTAAGTCATCATTTAACCACTATACGGACCAGGTAAGTCATCATCCAAACTCTACACGGACCCCAGGTAAGTCACCATCCAACCGCTCGTCTCCAACATCTGCGTTAGATATGTACATGTAGATCAGTTGAGACTTGAGTCCCTCTCGGCATTTCTGTTACGAAGCTGTTCTGTGCAAAGTGAGCAAATTAGATCCATGTATTTCATTTTTAAAGAACTTCCCTGTAAGCCTCAATAAATAAAAAAAAAAACTAGTATCAACACGGAAACAAACTTAAGTCTGTCATTATCATCACTATGGCGTTCGGTTCTATCGATATCCAGCCGCCTGCCTGTGCTCCGCATGCTCTTGAGTCTCTAGTAGATAGAAAATGCCCCACCTTTGTGTCCTGTGTAGGAGTGGGGCAGGTCGGTGCAGAACGTGTGTAACTGGGCTGTGAACCCCTGGAGCGCCCCTGGGGCAGGGGACGTCGACCCCGCCATCCTCCAGCCGGTACAGAAGGGATGGGGAGCGTTCTGTCATGCAGCCGCCTCAAAGGCGGATGCCGCAGCAGAGGTGAGTACATTCAACAGTCCCCAAATTTGCCCGGTCTCCCGGTGGTCTTCTAGTGAGCGCTCAATGATCTCCAAAGTCGATCAGTGAGTGTTTTAACAAAACATTTAGAAAAAATTCCTACAAAAAATTGTTTACACAATTCCTACATCTCCAACAACAGGGCCTTTCAGTGAGCATTCAATAGTCTCCACGGTCTTCCAAGCAATGACCCTGCAATACTGATTGAGAAATGTTCGATGTTTCTTACTGGCACTAAAGATGGCAGCGAGGGTGACTTACTAGGAAGAGGGTTTAGGATAAACCTACTCAGGATTTCACTCCTTCTGCACTGCTTTGTACATGTCATCACTTATGTTTTATACTTTTCTGCAAATATAGATACAAAAAAAGCAAACTAATTACCTCCATGAAAAATGGAGGTATTGTTTTTGGTGCGTCTCTGTGTGCATGTGTGTGTGTGTTTCCGCAGATTTGTAGTCAGCATTACTTTATAACGCCTTTATAGATTGTAATAATATTTGGTAAGCTGGTACGTCTTGGGAAGACGAAGGTCAAGGTCAAATATGGGCCTCCTGGTGGATGATCTTGGTACTACGAGTGGGGTGTGGGGAAGAGTAGGGAGATCTGCGAGTGGGGTGTGAGAGAAAGTAGGGAGGTCTACGAGTGGGGTGTGGGGAAAAGCAGGGAGGTCTACGAGTGGGGTGTGGGGAAGAGCAGGGAGGTCTACGAGTGGGGTGTGGGGAAGAGCAGAGTGGTCTATGAGTGGGGTGTGGGGAAGAGCAGGGAGGTCTACGAGTGGGGTGTGGGGAAGAGCAGGGAGGTCTACCAGTGGAGTGTGGGGAAGAGCAGGGTGGTCTACGAGTGGGGTGTGGGGAAGGAGCACGCCCAATTTCTTCCGCGACCGGGGTCCGTGGTAGTTCGCGGTAAAATAAAATGACGAAAGGGTTTTGAGCAGTCAAGGTTGAGTTCTCCTAATCTTCTTTGAAATGATATTAGATACTGAAATTGCTGAAAAGTAGTAATAGAAATCGTGTTTTTTTGGTAGAAGATTGATTTTTGCCTGGATTCTCACTTCCGAGTATCCTTGCGCCCAAAGCGGATTTTGGACCATTTTCGCCGTGGATGATTAAAATAAACTTTAGCAGTTTTCATATTGAAGTAAATGCATATTTTAGAAACACCCCTATTTCTATAATCGTGTGGAATAGGCGATAGCTGTTTGGTAGGCGAGGTGTTGTATAGTATTTCATTACGTGTTACGAAGATCGAAGTGTATGAACGAATTTGCAAACATTACGTTGAATACTGTTTAAGACGAAACGCATTTTTATTCTAACTGTACCCTCTATAGCAATGAACGAAATGAACTCTTTGACGTAGCCTCCAAATTCTACCCCAACTTTCACACATATACAAATGAAAACCCACAAATTGCAGAAAAGGTGGGATCCTTTGTCTTCCCGTCTTGAAACCCAGTAGTTTCACTAGTTTTACTAGTAGTTTCTTAGGAGTGATCAGTCTATTTTATACCAAATGTTTCTTCTGTTCCTGTAATTAGCCCTCTGGCATGAATTTGCAATAAAACAAAACAATTGTACAGTAAGCAGATATTGAGTGGTTTTTGTGTACTCGTATCTTTTGGGATATTGTGACTTATAGTTTTCATCTACTACGACATCTTATAAAATAAATGATATTTTTAATTTTTAGTTAACATTTGTTAATTTATTCATCGTAAAAAAATAAGCCATTGTGTGTATGAGATCTCTGAATTCTTGTTATGAAATTGTTTTCCAGACCGCAGCTGTGAACTATGTACGTCAGTTGAGTACCGGTGAGCTGGTGGGAGGAACCGGACTGGCCAGCACCCTGCTCTTCATCTACGGTTCAACATAAACAGCGCGGAGGAGCATCCGCCACTTAGCAACCTGAAACACAGGCTTCGGTGGCTGAAAGGGCAACTAATATTTGGAATGTTGTAAAGTTTGTGCATCGGAGGCTTTGTTTCTAAGACTCGGCTCGGTGTTCTCACAGGCTTGTGGAAAGCGGACATAGGAATTGTTCTTAAAGGCCGTCAATACCGGCATTTGGTAACTAAGTTTTCCCTTTGCTGAATAAATAAGCGCTGATACACGAAACCATGTTGTGTCATGTCAGTCTGACTCATTAGTTTTTAACACGGGTCTATTCATTTAAAAATCGACTTGAGTGGGTACAAAATGCTCTAATATATCAGCCATCGGGAGACCAAAATTGGTACATCACATTATGGAACTACTATTAACCAAACTGTTTAAAAAATGTACTTATGGAATTTTTCAGCCGTTTTGTTTAACTGTCTGACCGAATCACCCAGGACACGTGGCTTTAGGCACATGTGACGTCAGGAATGAGTCAAATGTCTTTTAAGAATGGTGATATTCCCGATCCCAAACACAGGATGCCATCTGCATCAGGCCGCACCAACCCTATCTCAACTGGGACGGGCGGCAACATCGTTTGACACGCATTGCTGCTGCATGATCCCCATCCCTTGCCATTACACTGGTCTTGGTCTCATGAATCAAGTGCCTTGGATAAAAAAAACACGTGCCTACCTTACAAATCACACACATAAAAGAGGAGGTCGATCTCTTTTAAATGATAACTCTATTTCCTGATACACATTTCTAAAATAAATATCATTCATAAATATTATGGCCATTTTCTACATGTTTTCTTCATTCACACTTTCTGAAAATCAAAATATTCCTATTTCACTTCACAGCTAATCTGAAATAAAAAGTATCTAAGCTGAAATTTGAAAATTACCGATGTAAAACATTCCTGACATTTATGATAATTACTCTAAATGATTGTGCTTTTCAAGAAATGTGACAATAGATTGTGCTTTTAAATAGACATGATAATAAAAAATATCGAGCAAATTAAAAAGGAATGCTTTCTGCATTCTTGCATGCACAACATTGCTTATCTAGCAGCTGAGGCATAGAATTCTATGTACATAAATTCCTCTTAGCAGGGAAATATGCAACTACCTGTACAAACTAACCTGCCATTCTGTAGAGCAAACCAAATAGAGACTTTAAAAATCTTTGATGTCTACATTTACAAAGGAGATGTAGTCTGAATCTATAAGATGTAGTCTGGATCTGGTTGACCATGTGTGGGTTTTTGCATATCACAATGAACAAATAAGAGAATGAAATTAAAAAAACAACAACAGAGATTACATATCTGTTGCACAAGAGAATCAGGAATTGAAGAAACCCTGTTGCTACTGCAGTGACTTAAGGATAAAAATTCTTGTCCCAACAGTGAGTAACTAACACATTTTGTTTCCTGATGCAAGTTAGTAAGTACATGTTGTAAACAATTGTTGTTGTATGTACAAGTTGCTATACACACCCATCGGCATAATGAACCAGGTCTTTTCCTTCTGGTTTCTGGTACATTTTACCTGATGCCGTTTCTTGCACATTGAATTATGATGGACCATACAGTATGGATACAGCTGCAGCAGATTTGGTTCAACAACAGAACAGTACAGCCAAACCTGTACAACTACCTGGCCACTACTTTCTTCCTATTGATGGAAGCATTAAGAATCCTGTCTAAAGTGACCATCTGTCCATATCTTGTCGGTCCATTGAATGGTCTTCTTGGACAGTTTTGACTGTGAACACCTTTGGAAAACCTATCCTACTGATTCGTAATTCTTCCTTACATTTCTACACAAAGGTGAGTCTTACTATAGACACTTTAAAGTCCACTACCGTAGCAGTGACACTAGACTGGTTCACTGCAACCAGGGGAGAACTGTACCATCTTATTCTTAATATCTAGTTTAACTGATAGTTTCTTTAAGGCTTAAAATGGTTTATAAGTACTTTGGATTCTATTTACAAATTTGTGTAACTCTTCCTATTTCCAGCAAGACTTAAACATTGTATCATATTCTATATACAGAACAAATACATAATTTAGGCACATATACTTTCTGAAAACCTTAGAACTGTACATTGAATGTGATGTTGACTGGGAATTACTTGTACTGAAAATGGTGTAGCTAATTTCTGATTGTTCAGTTTTGATTTCAACCTAATATAAAGAGGTTGTAAGCAGTGCAGGCTGAGACATTTACCTCAAACTTTTGCACGTTATGAAATTATGACATTGCTGTTCTGCCTAGCTTGTTTCAGTAGTAACTGTCATTGGCATGTTCAATGCACCTGGTTGGCGGGAGATGTTTCCTCATTGCCATGGCAATAGAGGATCATGTTTCCTTGTTGCCATGGCAGCAGGAGACCATGTTTTCTTGTTGCTATGGCAGCAGGAGACCATGTTTTCTTGTTGCTATGGTAGCAGGAGATCAGTATTTATGTCTGATGAGGAGGGAAACCTTCCCAGCAGGCAGTGCTTTCAGCATGTTCCAGGCCTCGAAGTGTGACATAGCGCTCACGTCCATCTCGTTGATCGCTATGATCGAGTCTCCGACAAACAGGTCACCTGACCTGTCTGCTCCGCCCCCTGTGAGAAACAGAAAGTGAAACAGAAAGTGAAAGCTCTAAAATCAACAATTTTCTCTAAAAACAATCTTTTCAATCAATTTGAGAAATTGAAATTGAAGCAAAAATGGTAAGATAACAATCCAACATTGCATGCTGTTTGATTGACAGCTGTTACCACAAAAATAAACCAATTAGCAAGTTTACCCATATCAAGATACAGGCAAAATGTTTCCATGGTTTCTTTGGAGAGCTATAACAGGTATCCCTAGTACTAGGGTAGTGACCAGTGATCTTAGAATTCAGACTGAATCAGGCAGCTTTTCAAGAGAAGCAAATGCTAAGCATGGGCTAATGAAGAGCCATCAGAATGACTTGTTAGCCTCCTCCTACACTACCACTCTGTCCTTACCTCTGAAGATCCTCTTGATGGTGATGGGAAGGTCTCCCCGTGGGGACCCCCTCCCCCCTTCAAGGCTGAACCCCAACCCAAATGGACCCTTGTCCAGCACCACCAGCTCTGTGGGCTTCTCATTGACAGGTGCAGGACTGGTTGGGGGTCTGGGCTGGACAGTGGCTGGTGCAGCACTGGTTTTGGCTGGACTAGTTGTAGCTCGAGGCGCAAACTTGGTACTTGGTGAGCAGGGTTGGTCATTGACTGGTTCTCCATTTACTTCCCCTGAAGGAAATCATCATGATTGAACTACTATTAGACATGATTCATAATGGAAGTACATGTATAGACCACACTTTTTTGTTATAATGTCTAGAAATACATATTTCCTAAAAGCTGCAAGGACATAATCAATACTAGAAAATTTAAGACTGCACATCAAACATCTACCCCAAAAAAATCTGCAAGAAAATAAAGAGAAATTTATGTATTGAAAATTCTTTAGGTGTGCCCCTTACAAAAGCCTGTACCTCGTGTCCTCTGTTGTAATCAGAACCTTGTAAATTCCAGAATCGTGCCTGGGGCTAATCTACATTCCTGGATTTATTGAGACTATCCAAAATTGTGCCTGATCCTAAAACTAACCTATTCAGGCATAGAACTACATGTAGATACTTTTACTATTATTACATAACAGTGCCCAGTATACTAGGCACTGTTCTATATTTATTTCATATATCCTCGATGTAATCCTCCTCTCCTTGCCCCTCACCTGTCCTGTCCCCAGGTGAGTCCTCCTGTCTCCTCCTCTGCACCACCAGCACGGTGTCTGGCCGTGCGTGTTTCAGGTGCTCCTGCGCCTTCCTGTGACTCACATCCTTCAGCTGCCGCCCGTTGATGGACAGGATCACATCGCCCTTCTGCAGCTCACCATCCCTCGCAGCAAGACCATGGGAGAAGATCCGGTGGATCTAAAAAGATGACAGCAGTATTTTGTTTAATGCGTTCTTAAAGAACTAGACTAGAGAAGAAACAAATTGAACAGTTATCATGGTATTACCAGGTGCATTTTTACTGGAGACTGAGGGAGAAGACCTGGAGGATCTGAGATTTTGTTGAAATGATGTTTTAACTTAGCACACTATCTTACAGTTAAGATTAATTTAACAACAAAAAACAAGTAAACAGACAAACAAACAAACGTACCGTGACCTGTTTGTTCTCCTGGTCACAGCCTCCTGCGATGCTGAAGCCCAGCCCCTCCCCCTCCTCCCTCCTCATCATCACCACACGGATGTCGTCGTCTGTTGGCTCGTCCAGCGAAGCGTTCGCTTCCTCGATCAGCCGGCTGATCTCGCTCCTGGACAGCAGGGAGCAGGTGGAGGATGATAGGGCTGAACAGGTGGAGTCCACAGACATGTTGGAGAAGGTCCTGTGCCGAGTCGAGTCCATGGAGTCCTGAGAGACAGTCCTTTCAACCTTGGGTTTTACGCTCCCAAACTTCGAATTCTCCAGTTCAAAAACATCATCAGAATCTGCCCCAGTGTAGTTGCCCGGCTGTAGAACCACTGGAGCATCTTGGCGTGTATTGACTTCCTTGACAGGCGTGCTTGTCTTGTTACTGTGTACACCCGGAATCAGAGCTCCCCTGTCAACAGGACCACATGGTAGGACTGGACTTGTCGGAGGGCTTGGAAGAACTGTTGACTGTTTGCTCCCAGGCCTTGAGACTTTGGGTATGTCTAAGGAAGGATCCTTATTTGAACCTCCTTTTTCTGCTGAAGCCGTGCTTGGAAGACTTTCTGCCTTCTTGGCCCGGAATTGCTCAAGGAATGAAGATGTTGGCTTTGATCTGTCTTTTGAAGGATGTTGTTTGAGAGCTGGTGTTGGTCCTGACTTGGCCTCCATGTCTACAGGATTTGCTGATGAATCGTTGGCATCTGCTGCAAATTCCTCCGGACTTGACACTGATCCAGACACAGTGGAGAGTTCAGAGATCAAAGGTGAAAGGTCATCTGAAGGGGTGGATGGGGATTTGTCTAATGGGATGGGAGGAGGTGGTTCCAAGGGCAGACATGGGGGTTCTGGGGAAGCTGGTGGTGAAAGGGAAGGATTTGAGGGTGTTGAATGGGAATTCCTGGATGCCACTGCTAAGCTGTTCTTGTCTTGCATTGGGTGGGCAGAGAGAGAATCACTGATGGCTTTAAATTCTTTAGAATAATCTAGACTTTCTTTTTTAGTAATCAGGATGAAGCATTTCTGTGGAGTCTTTTATGATGTCCGTATCTTTGCTTTCCCCCACAGCTAATGTCTCAGGTGACTGATTCATTTCCAAGGGTACAGGAGAAATTTTCTTTTCCAAGGAACTTTTTCTACTGTTGAGACCCCCAAACTTCTGCTGCTTCGCCACCAGGCTGGTGAGGGTGATGGGTGCCAGTGGCTTGGAGCCAAACAGACTGGCGCCGGACCTGGTGGGCAGCTGGATTCCTGAACCGCTCAGGCTGCTGCGGATTGTTGGCAGGGCGTTGGTGATGGTTGGTAGGGAACTGCCTGGTGAAGGGGTGCCTTCAGACTTCCCAGGCAAAGAGTGGCGGTTCAGCTTGGCGGAGGCTGACAGCTTAGGTTGCAGGTCGATGAGGGAAGTTCTAGTGATGGTAAAGGTGGGAACCTTCAGAGGCTGCCTGTCTACAGCAGTGGCAGAATCTGCTGAGTCATCAGGTTCTTTAGCTGGTGGAGATGATGTCTGAGACAACGTCTGCAGCCCCAACCTGCTGGATTTAAGATCTTCCAGCTTGGAGCCAAAAGGTTCCACAGTTTTCTCCTCTTTACCCATCCCTTTAGGTAGGAAATGGGGTGCGTTTGGAGCTTGTTGTTCTTGCAGTCTGTCTGCATCAGGTGGAGAAGATGGAGGAAGGGGAGGAGGGGAGTCAGGTGGAGGAGGAGGAGGTCTCTCCTCATCTTCACCTTCAACCTCATGACTTACATCAGTCTGACTTCCATTGTAGCTTTTGTTTTCTTCAAGTGTGTGCAATTCCTTGTTGCTTTCTTGCAGCCTGCCTTCAACTCCTAAGCTTTCTGGTTCAACATGAAATACGTCTTCATCACTGGTAAGATGATTGTCTCTTAAATGATCTTCTTCAGAAGCATCTCTGTCTTCATGGTCAAGGAACTTTTCACTGCCATTTTCGAGGGCATCCAACATTGCAGCATTGTGTGATGTGGACCGTTGATTCTGATTGGGTTTGACTGGAAAAGCAAACTTCTCTTCACCAAAACTGTCCTGCGTGATGCTACACTTCTCAGTGCCTCCCTTCTCTCTCAGCACAGGGAAGACAGCAGGTGTGCTGTGAGCTTGTTGTTCAAATGCTTGCCTGACTTTTGACACATAGCTTGCCTCCCCACCTGCCATCTCATGTTTGTTGTGGAAGGGAGAGGAAGGCAGGGATGATGGTGTGCTGCTCTCATCAGTAGAGCCTGTAGACGTTCTCTCCAGTCTTTTCCACGAGGGGTTAGACTTCAGGTCTTTCCTCCCAAATGGTGGAGTCTGGTTTGCCCATAGGTCCTGCTGCTGGTAGGGCTGCCTCACTGGAGAATTGGGGAGAATGGGTTTGGTGATGTGCTGCTGTCCTCAGATAGAGAGCTGGTTCGATATTTTCTTTTCTGCCAAGGAGGTGACTTTAGATCTTCTGACAGTGAGGAAGAAAGGGGCTGTCCTGACAGAGGATGAAGTGCTACTGCTTTCGTTTTAGGTGAGGGCACATTCTTATTTACATCTGCTGACGTTGTGTCAATTTTTTCTGTATGTACCAAGTCTAGTTGAGGAAGTGGCTTTGGAGGCACCGGTGGTGGCTTGGCCTTGTGTTGTTTTGATAAGGAACTCATGGGCAACCCCATGTGTTTGTTCATGGTTTCCCTGTAGACACTGCAGTCTCAGACTTTTGGGGAGTGCCAGACTTCGTGTCTGGAAGTTCAAACTTTTTCAAGATGGAAGGACTAGTCCTTATCACAGGGACTGAAGCAAGGCTGAGTGGGCTGTCACCACTAGGAGTCCTAGACTTTATGATTGGTTTTGCTTGGTCTACTGTTGGCTGTGACTTTGCTCCTTGTTGAATCAGGCCATGATGGTGATTTTGGCCCAGGGTTGTTGGCCTAAACCAAGCTGCCTTGGGAGTTTCCTTTTCTTCAGGTGAGTTCTTTGATGAAGGTCCTGATTCTCCGTTGGCCTCCTCGGGGCTTGACGTCTCGACCTTGCTGAGGTCATGGTCGCTGGTTTCCCTGCTGAGGTCGGAGGAACAGTGCGAACTGCTCATCTCCTCGGGAAACTCGTGACCATCCGGCGGTTGCCGTGGAAACTGCATGGGATTAAACTCCGACAGGTCACTCTCCGAATCTGAGATTTCCGTGTTGCTGTCTTTGTTCCTTTCCGAGAACTGCTGGAGGCCGCTGATGCGTATGCTTCCTCGGTGACGTTAGACAGCTCAGGGCTGGACGGGTTGACGGTGTAGCTGTCACTGCTGGGAGAGGTTGTTGCCGTGGTAATGCTGCTGTCAATGCCACTCTCACTGGACAGCTCGGAGACGTCGGGAAGGTCGGAGACTGACGGGGAGGCTGGCTCGCCCTGGAGGCTGGATGGTGTCTCTGACTCGTCTGGAAGGCTGAGGGGTTCATCCAGGAAATTTTCCTCCTCGGGGCAGGGTGAGCTC
>NW_017803602.1:1350587-1360816 GCF_001625305.1 Branchiostoma belcheri | reverse complement strand
CACAGAAGGCCTGGTTGGGAATAGAACTTTTTAGATACTCATATCTCCAGATTGGATTGATGGAATTTTTACGATTTAAAGCTTAAAATGTAGGGAAAAGTGTAACAAATCAGATGAATTCATGAACCAGGCTCGAAAATGCAATCTGTATATTTGACAGGGTTTGAAAAGTAAACATTCCATTTTTTTACCAATTTTTACCGAAAAATCGAATTTCAAAAGCTCATAACTTCTCTTAGAAATGACATATCGGAACAAAATTGACATTTTTGTAATCCTTTGTTCCAGTTTTATCTGGCCACCAAGTAACGTTGGAAAATATCGATATTTGATTATTTGACACTCCCCTTTGCATTATAAGTAGGAAAGGAAATGGTCCCCATAGGGTCAAAGTTCAAGGTCAGATGACAAGGTCAAAGCTGGGCACTCAACATGGTTATCATACATTTTCAAAAAGCTTGTGGGGAGGACTATCACATGAAGGCATTCGCGTTTTGTCCCTTGATTTGGTAACAAAATCTTGTCTGGCCCATGGACTATTTATTGTACGGTCTCAATAAGCAACTGTTACATAATGCTTTTGCCCAATCCTAGTGACGTGAAATAAACATGACTATAACAAACAAAAAAAATCACCTGGTCCTCCTCATCAGAGCTGAACAGCAGATCGTCGATGTCAGTCACTGGCACATCTGGGCTTTCCTCAACATTGCTTGTGTCTGTTCTAATAGTTTGGCCTCCATTGTGTAACTGGACTGCCTGACTTTTCCTGAGAATAGCGAGTGTGACATCCTGTGCAGGCAGGTTCAGTGCCTGCAGGACCTCCTGATGTGGCCGGTTTTTCAGGCAGTGCCCGTTGATGGCAGCTATGCAGTCTCCGGGGACCACCTGTCTGCTCCTGGCGCAGACGCTCCCTTCCCTCACCTGCTGCACCTGCAGGGAGTCACAAAGTTTCATCAGTTTGCTAGAACTTCTACTAGTATTTCCTTTGTCATCAATGATTAATGTTTATTAATTGTCATTATTATTTGATTCAGTTTTTGAAGGGGTTCTCTGCATACTTCTTTCAGTCCTTGTTCCGGTTCTCTTGGCATCATATTCAGAGTAATAACCACATTCAATTTCTCCCCTTATTCATGATTCCCTATAGGAACAGATTGAGTTCCAATTACATTACTTCGGATAGCATGCCATCTTTACTACTAAACAGACTGTCATTTGGTTTGCTAGCAATGCCATACTTCACTGTGAAGTATGGCATTGCTAGCAAGTTCGCACCCGTTGTAAAATGCCACATTTCAGTCACAGGAAGGTATTGATGTATAGTTTCAATCACAGGGGGGCATGAAAACCACCCATCCATCTACACACCAATAAAACCCGGCCATGGGAGAGAAGGGCTGCCGTATATCTCACTGGTGGTAAAACTGTTATCATAAAGCTTGCATCAAATGGGAGCTATAACAGCTAGGAAGCACTAAGCCTTAAGCTTGTGGGCTGGAACCTCCTTTGTAAATACATGTACAGTAGTTCAATTTTCCCAAAAATATCTTGAATGTTAAGAAAGTAAATCCATTGCATTCCCCTATATACACATCAATGTTATTTTTTAAGTCAAAGTCAAAATAATTAATTTATGGTTTACACTAGTCCTACAGTCATTTGTAACATCAGGTTAAGAATTCTATAAACATTGTAGGAGAAAGTCAAACTTTTTTTTCTTGCCTTCATTGGATTCCTGTCTGGCTTGACTATGGGGCAGTCTGTGGAAATTAGAAATGATGGCATGATGACCTACAGCCTGCTAAAGTAGGCATTTGGCAACAGAGTTTTATTGGCAATCATGGGTTCAGCAGCAGTTTGGAGAACTTCAAGGATAAACAAGGGTTATCCTTTTCACTGCCCTCTGCATATAAGTTTCTTAACCTTTTCCTGCTGCTTTACCCAATATTTTAAGCAATTAAGTTTGGTGCCAAAGGGCTGGCTCACCAGAGATAGGGTTAAACAAGTTAGGTTTTATCCCTTCCACTGCTCTGTACATCCAAGTATTCATTACTTTAAATCATTTCCCTACCACCCCAATAACGCCATAACCAATTCAATGACATGTTTGTTGCCAAAAGGGCTGACTCATCAGAGAGAGGGAGAGGGTTAATCAAATGTCAGCTCAAACCTAAGCCTCTTCAGGAGAGCTACTATGAAATTTTGAATCTTTTGAGTTAACAGAGGTGGGGCTTAAAAGGATGATGAAGGTGGGGATATTACAGGATGAGAGGTAAAAAAAACAAGCTGCACTAAAGTCATTTTCATATCAGATTTTAAAATTGTTTGAATGTACATGTTTTCTCATTTTACAATTTTAGGATTTGAGTATGAATTTGAACTGTTGTAACTTGTGACATGTTCCTTCAATTTCAGATGGAGGTGGGCTTTGCTATTGACAGACCAACACAGCATGGGTTGTGGCATGGCAGAAAAATACTGTCAGGCAAACTGAAGGCAATTAGAGGTTTGTTGTGGAATGACCTGAATGTGTGAGTCCATGCACACATGTCAGGAAGAAGTGTCATCCTTTAATGCAATCATTGGAACGGTGACAGATGGTAAACATGTGGGTGCAGCACGGTCTTTACTCTTACAGGTTTCCTCATAGGGCTGACATGCACAGTTAGGAAGGCGGACCTCATAATACATTTGACTAAAGGTACACTGGAGCACTTAAAAGATGTGTTGACAGTTTTGCTGACATTGGACCATTTTATTGTATTGTTATGGAGTCCGACCTAATTTATTTTTCCTTGCAATGTAAAGTCTTGATTAATATTACTTATCTCCCATAATAAATTTTGTAGCCCCCAGGGCATCATACACTGTACATGTAGAACCACCAGACATCTGACAGTGTAACTTGTTTATGCAATCTGCATTAACCTCAGAGTCTACAAGTGGCTTGAAATCTTTAAGGATCACAAAATGGTCATAGTGTCTGGAGACCGGTGCCAGCAGTCCTTATATAAGCACTGCTGCTCATTCCTACAGGATTATGGCAATTACTGAGTCGGACATACAATTTGAGTGAAACTGACTTGGAAGATTTACATGCTCAATTTCTGGTGCACTCGCTGAGGCCCTGCATTTACTCAGCTGAATGTTTATTATGTAAGATATGCCAAAGGTTTATTTATCTACTGGCATGTGTTACAAATACCCTTTATCACTCACTTTCTGGCTAAATTTTAGAAAGTCAACAATTATTTGACCCATATACAATGTACGTGAATAAGCAAGCAAACACAGAGGTGTCATGACATTGTCATTACATTCTCATTAATCTACAGATTAAGCTAAGTCAAAAATCTATGGAGGGACATTGTCTGATTATTATCAAATGTGTCATATTACATAAACACTCTTGATGGATGCTGAAGTGAAATCAGAGGGTAACTTATAAGTCAATAGCATATGTAACATCCTTACCTGGTGATATCCTTCAGTAGGACCATCACAGGCAGTGATGCTGAGTCCCATACTGGTGCTGTTCCTCTTATGTATCTGCACAACTTTCAAATCATATCCCTCAGGAACATGTACAACGTCTGTATCCACAGTTCTCTGCTGAGGACATGTCTGGTTTTCCTGATCATCCTCAGTGGGAAGACTACCGGAGTGTTGTGACTTCATGAGATCTGCTGTTTCAGATCTTGAGATGGACGACTCGACTGCGTTCTGGCGTGTGAGGGGGGTTGTTGGGGAGGAAGCCTCCCGAGTTCTGTCTGGTTCCTCCTGAGAGCTGGACTCGGAGCTGCCTGCGCGTACATTCCTGGCCACGATCGTCGTCACCGTGTCGGGTAACTCCTGGAACAACGCGATGGCCTCATTCTGGGTCATATCCCGCAGCATCTGCCCGTTGATTGACAGGATCTCATCTCCCCGTCTCAGCCCCCGCTCCCACCGTGCGCCCTGTAAGGTACACGTGTCATGTAATCTCAATTAGAAACTTTTTCCTAGTATGAAAGCTACTGTACTAACAGCAATCAATTGGTTGTTGGATTTGCCGTCTTCATTTCTTTCTTATCTGAAAAAAATTCAGGTTCTGAATCAACTCCGAAATGTTCATATTTTGGCCCATATTTTTTTTCTATCTGGCAATGCAGTTGTTTGCTTAAAACTTTCAAAATTCATTGTTTCAAATCGTTGAAATTGGTACAAATCAGCCTGGTATGTTGACTTGATGGCTTCAATGGTATCATATGGCCCGGCCTCTGGCTTCATATTTCTACAACAAACCGAGAACCAACTCATTCAATATCAGTGACCCAATGACATGTGTATTAAATGTACATGTAGGAATAGCATCACTAATACATTGTATGTATGGTGATACCCATATGATTAATGTTCTATTGGAGACTCAGCTTTTATGTTAACAATGACAAATTCTTTTAGTCATCTGTATTTCATAAATAAATGAATAATGTTATGATGTTCATTGTTTATCCATATATGATTAATGCTTTACACGTCTTGTGTAGTAGAGCATCAGCCCTTATCTGGATAAGGACGATTTCTTTTATTCACTTTAAAAAAATCCATATTACATACATGTCTACAGTAGCATTATTAATTCATTAATAACTGTTGATAATAATAATTTTTAAGAAAAATAATGAAATTATATGCTCATTGTGTTTGCCCATATATGAGAAATGCTTCAGAGTGATGAAGAAGTAAAATAATTTCAAACTGATTGTATATAAGTCTTAGTTAACACAGTAGTACAATTCAGTGCAAATGGTGAGAAATTGTGCTGAAGAGAAATGCACCCATCATTACCTGTCTGCAGCGCCTCCCGGCGTCACACACCGCACAAACACACCGTCGATTGGCTCCTCCGGGTCCGAGTTCCCCACGACGTTCAACTCCATCCCAAGTTTCTCGCCCTGCCGACGGTGGATGGCCAGCATCTCCACCACCCCCTGCTCCGAGTCTTCATCCAACAACTCCTCTCCCAGCGACCTGTCCATCCCCCGCAGGGACATGTTGCCAAGTTTGTCCTGTCTGGTGTGTACCTGTGGCTCAAGCTCTGCTGTTTGCTCTGTGTCAACACCACCTATCCCCACATGCTGCCCACTGCAGAGCTCCTCAGCTAGTCCGTGTGGTCTCCTCTCCTCCGGGGTTCTGCTTGGCTCTCCGATCTCAAAGTCGATCCCACTTAAGTCCAAATCCTGGCCAAGTTGCATGCCGTCATGTGCGAGTGTTTGTGCTCCGGCAGGCTGGTCCACCCGGGCCTGCTTCCTCGGAGGGGGCAAGTGAGGCTCCTTCTTTGGAGTGTTTTCGTCAATGTACTCGGGCTCGGCAAAGGAAACTTTCTTCTGCCTTCTGTCATGCCTTAACGCTCCTCGAGGTGTGTCTGAGTCCCTGGGGTTGTAGGCGTGGTCTTCTTGGAAGGAGTTGCCCAGGATCTGTGCCAGCTCAGTCTCAGTAGTGGGCGAGTCCTGGAGAGGGGGGAGTGGGACACAGAGTCAATCAACTGCATTATCAACCAAACCATCTATTTTTATTTAATTCGTAATCAACTAAGTTCTGAGACATCCTAGTTCATTTAGTTCTGAGACATCAAATCCTTCCTAAGGGACTGGGGTTAAGCTGAAGTGCTTAAGACTGTGCTTGAGATTCCTCATAAATATTCACCTGTCTTATCAAATACCTGGGTAAACCATCTAATCAACAGTAGTTGTAAGACATACAGACTACTAAATTCTCTATTCCTTTATGCTTACAATAACAGAAGCAGGCAGTTCCAAAGGCATGATCTCATGCCCAGATATCTACAGGTGATCCTCCCTGGCATAGAGAACTGGGCTCACTGTACTGCCCCAGTGGACAGGCCACCTTAGGCTTAGGGTCATCCTTGTTATCTTAAGACCCACCACCTTAAGGAGGCCCTGTGTTGTCTTAAGACCATCTTATGGAGATCCTTAAAACCATGGCAGGATGATGACATTAGGATTAGGCTGGGCTACGCCAGGCTTTCAGGGTGAATCTAATTTGGATGAAAAGTAACTAGGTTACATACATGTAGGTTGTAAAATGAAAGACGTGATGTCACTCAACTGTGGTCTGCAGCCGGCTACATGTACATGAACAACAGAAAAATACAACAAACTTGAATGAAATAAGTCATACCAAAGTCTTCAACGTTGTCCGATTACCAACAAGTACTGCTAAGAGCAAACCTGAGAAAGTTAAGAAAACATCAGCCTGGCTGAGAATGGCAGGAATGGGCCAGCACAGGAGGATCAAAGCTGGGTCTCTGTTTACCCCAGGTTGACACAAGTCTGGCAGCCAGCCTGGCATAACAACCCCACAGATAGGAGAAACCACAGTGGAGACAGGCAAGAATAAGTACAGCCTCACAAACTCACCACAAACAACAGAGATGATATAGAGCAACAATTACCAGCCTAACAATCAGACAGGAGACAAACTCAAGGTCAGAACAGATTCTCATGCTCTCAGCAAAAAACAATTCTACAGAAAGCCTCCCATCACAAGTTTAAACTACAGTTATCACCTTCCAAAGTCAAGCAAAACTGGTCCCTGCAGTTACATGAACGCTGCTAGGGAACAAACCCTGAATAATTCCACTTTTTACAAGTCCAAGAGCTGTTTACTATTCACTAAAAATTCATGACCCTAGCATGTCCAGAATACGAGATATGAAAACCTGAAGTTCTGCTGCTGCACCATTGGACATACAGTGTATCAAACAAAAAAGAACACTACAAAAATACCTCACCAGAGTTAAAAGAACACCTCCTCTGGCTTTCCTGTCAACCAGTCCTACAAGCTGACTATTCCACATGTAGAAATGTCACTGGGACAATCTGGAAAATTTGCCAACCCCTTCTGTAGGAAGTAACCCCTTATGTAACTGAAAGGACAGACCTGATACATGTACATAACAAGTACAAAATTCCACAGTTCCAAACATAAAGGAATCCCGGGAACAATACCTCACCTGAGTTAATACAACACCTACTGGGACATACCTTCCCCTAATTTTCCTGTCAGCCAGTCAAAATCAATACCGCCTGTTCAGCTGACAAAGAGCTCCATCCTTAACGTAAAGAGTACAAAGAATGTTGTGGGTTACTGACATAAATATTTGATGCCCGTGTCTGTTCTGTACATGTGTGTAACGACTCGGGTAATCCTACATATTCATCGTCTCTTTCATCTGAAAAGCAACCCATTTTTTTACAATGTCGCATCGCTTGTCATTAGGAGTTCCTGGTGGGAAAAAGAAATTGTGAACCAGAACACTTTGAAATTCAGTCATCATTATGATAACAATTACAACTGTGAAATTTGAGATTACACACCTCTGGGTAGTGATTGGAGCTTTTGAGAATGTATTGGAAAAGTGGAGGGGATGATGACGTGATTGTAACTCAATTAGGTGTTAAATGTGCACAACTTCCTGAACTTTTCCACATACCAACCACTCTCTTCACCCTCAGGCTTAACCTCCCTGTCAATCAACTGGAACCAAATATCCACCCACTGTTGCTACAACTGTCTCTGCTGTACAAGCATACACACAAACCCACCTAAACAATACCTTCGTACCTGGAGGTAACATAAAGGACATTAGAATAGAAACTATTTGATTGGCAATGCTACTGTAACTGTTACAGTGATTGAAAGTGCCACAGACCCTAGAAATGGGCCCATAAGGATGCCCTGAGGCACACTCAATGTCAGCAGCAGTAATGGATGTGGAAGCCTTATCCTTCCCACAGGACACAGGGGGAGCCAATATTGAACTCTTCTGCAGTTTGTCTCTACAACAGGTAATCAATGGGTGGAGGACAAGGATGATGAAGGTGGGGATATTACAAGATGAGAGGAAAAAAAACAAGCTGCACCAAACTCATTTTCATATCAGATTTAAAAATTGTTTGTACATGTTTTCTCATTTTACACTTTTAGGATTTGAGTATAAATTTGAAGATTTGAATGATGCATTCACAGCAGGCACTACAGTGCATATAACATTCTTAACAGCATTATTTACTCCTGTAACTGTTGTAACTTGTGACATGTTCCTTCAATTTCAGATGGAGAAATTGGGGGTAAACTAGCCTGAGTGTCAGCCTTGTTAGCTTTCGTCCGCTCCCCAAGATCTGCTTCCCGCTGCTTAAGCTAACAAGGCTGACACTCAGGCTAGGGTTAAACAACAAGGCCTGAAGTATACATAAAGTAAGGATTTTCTTTTGTACCATTAAATCATGGCATGAAGTCACAGACTTAAATGAACTAAATAAGAAAGCAAAACCAAACTGAAATATTGTCAAATTTCCCACATAGTTATCGAACGTGATTCCATAAGACAAAAGAAAGAAACCTAATAATATTGAATTTCTGAGTGAAATATTCCAAAATCTATTCCATACCTGGGCAGGCCCTACTGTCAATAATCAGATTATCATATATTGAAATATAACATTACATGGCGGATCATTCTGCTATGAAGACAGATAGGGGTTCTGAGTTGACCTGATGAGGTCTCTGGGGAGAGATTTGATCCCCGCTTTTCAGACTTATCCTGAATATCAGACACTCCAGCAGGGTTTAGTTAGGTCAATAGCCACTTAACCTGGTACTGCTCCCCCGGGTATAGGGCTGTCCATGGCAAGGCAGGGAAATTGCATTTACAAAGTTTTAACATTCTGTGATCTTTCCAATGTACATGTACATGCATGAGGGGAAAATGGTCTGAATTGAGCCTCTGAGTCAGGCATCAGCTATTACCAATGCCTTTCAGTAGAATTTGTTTATACAAGAAAATACAATACTTATTAACAATTCAATGACCTCAATTACAAGTACATGTAGCTGGTCTGCAATGTTTGTAGAGTGGGGCTTTTATTGTGTGTGTGGGGGGGGAGTAATATCAAAGAAACAGGTTGACTGGATCAGAACTTGCAAATAGCAACTTTATGGCTCCTAACTGCTCTGGCAAATCATTCAACCTATTTTAAATAGCCAATTTTCCAGCCTTGTTGTCAGGAACCATGAAGACTGATCTGTGCTAGCCTCCTTAGCAGATTTTTTTAAATTTCATAGTGAGCCTTTTTCATAAGACATTTTTTTTTCTTGTGCTGACCCCAGAACCTGCAAACAGAAGTGCAACAAAAAAGTAAGAGCAAAAAAAAAGCCTGCAAAGGAGGCTAAATTTCTGCAGACAGGTCATTCTATGACCCTTACTACTCCGACAACTTACAAACTATTTGGCCAACTTTGCGACTTACTATATTTCCAGCTGCTATAAGTTATAACCCTGGAGTGTGGTTTCAGTAGCCTGAAGACAGTAGTATCCAATAGACAGGGAAGTTTGGATCTGCTTGGGGATTAGTAGAGACTAGTGACTAATTTGTAGCAGGTCTCTGTCCCAACCCTCAGGGGGCCCCTCACTAAGCCCTGTTAATGCCACATTATCACCTCCCATAACACAATTACACGCCTGGACTAACCAAATCTACTCAAGCCTCTCACACCCTCAACAGATGCCCTGTAAATATTTGATGACCACTAAAAGCATTTAGAACTAGAGTTCGGAGGTCTCATGCCTTCGACAGTGTGATATTGTTTTGGTGGGTGTTGTGTGTGTGTATAGTGTAGGTTTTTTGTGAAGATGATTATCGTAGTGAACGAAGCAACAGACTATTCACCAAGCCTGTACCATGTCTTTCTACGGAAATACGGATCGTAGAATTCGGCAAAAAGAAGAGGAGAATTGGCCTGGGGAGTCTGGCCGCGAAAGGTTGTTTTCTTCCCTCCGATACGCGGTGATCCAAACTTCAAAACGGCAAAAACTCCTTCAACTAAATTATTCTTCTATGCAGCCAGTGTTGTTGAAGCGTGCGATGTCCAATACATTGAAGACAATTGCAAGTTACAAAATCACACAAACTGGCCAATTGTTGTGATGGTATGTGGTATGTAAGATAAATGGGTTCCTCCCGGTGAGTTGTATCTCTCTAGCGGGCTATCTGACCCTTTAGCGGCATACTATTCCCTTTATTTTGGCCGTTTTCTACTATTTTTCCAGTGATCCATGGTGCCTGGTAGAAAGTTAATCTTCCTCCACAAAGAGAAACTCATTTATCATATATGCCTTACTTGTTAGAGGGGCCGTCGTATCAAACTTTTAGCAGGAAACA
>NW_017803602.1:1349039-1350567 GCF_001625305.1 Branchiostoma belcheri | reverse complement strand
TGCAGCTGAACTTCCGGTTTTGATATCTCAAGATCCAGACATGCTATGGTGATGAAATTTGGATGGTAGGTAGCTCTTGTGCTGGGAAAGAAGTGACGTGAGTTAAGGCCCCCTAGCGGCTTGCTCTAGAACTGCAGGGGGGTTTAAAGGACAAATGTTTAAAAGAGGAATAACTCAAGAACCGATTGATGGATCATCGTGATTTTTGGTATGTAGGTAGCTGAAGTGATGCTTGACATAATGATATTACAATTATGCGAATATTGATGTAATTTGCATAATTAATGAGGAAATTCTATAAATCAGCTGCATTCCATGATAGGAAGTTCAAGCTTGTAACATATGTTATTAAGAACGAGAGAAACACAGGCAAATATTGATTATGCAAATGAAGACTTAATTTGCATAATTAATGAGAAAATGTTATAATTGCGTAGTGGTAACTGCCTGGAATTTCATACTTGGGGTGTTTGAGAATTAAGTAAAGGTGAACATATATAAACATAATTTATTCAAATAAGGACCACATTTGCATAATTTATGAGAAAATGGCATTCTTTAAGATTAGACTGTCTTTTGATGGAGAATATGATCAACAGACTGATATAATTCATGCAATTGAGGATCCTATTTGCATAATCAGGGTGATTAGTATGTTTCTTATTCATAAAGGCTAACATCATTTGGCGAAGGTATGAGATCGTGGAACTCTAGTTCCAGCTGCTATAACCCTGGAGTGTGGTTTCAGTAGCCTGAAGACAGTAGTATCCAACAGACAGGGAAGTTTGGATCTGCTTGGGGATTAGTAGAGATTAGTGACTAATTTGTAGCAGGTCTCTGTCCCAACCCTCAGGGGGCCCCTCACTAAGCCCTGTTAATGCCACATTATCACCTCCTATAACACAATTACACGCCTGGACTAACCAAATCTACTCAAGCCTCTCACACCCTCAACAGATGCCCTGTAAATATTTGATGACCACTAAAAGCATTTAGAATGATATCACTCTCTTTCTAACAGTCAGTATTTTCTTGCAGATTAATATTGCCAAACTTGAGGGAACTACAATCACAAAAGCAACTATTCAGCCACTGCTTAAAAAGAAGTTAAACCCCTCAGTAATGTATAAATTGACACCAGAAAAACCTGAGGATACAATTTCTTGGTAATAACCTAGAGGACTACACATTTCTTTACCTCAGTCATTACATACTGAGTGCTAAAGAGACTTTGGGCCAGAGTTTACAAATGAAATATTGTAAAAATACAAGGAATTCCATTGAGGTTGCACTGAAGTACTCAAAACCTGCCAAAGTCCAATGAACAGTGTGACCCCAACACCTCCTGAGCTCTTATCAGCACTAAGACCTTCACCCGTCTTATTTTGCAAACAAACATCCCTGTGAAAGAGGGTCTTGTCAGCAGTCCCTGGCAGGCAGGCTCTTCTTTACCGCCAACATTTCGGGTATAAAGTTACTGGGAGAGTTTCACAAACAAACCCCTTTGAACTGGACAAGGGGCTCTAGT
>NW_017803602.1:1292589-1349019 GCF_001625305.1 Branchiostoma belcheri | reverse complement strand
GGCCACCCCTAAATCAACCTGCCTGCCAAAAATCGTGAACCTCGGACCTTGCCTTCAAGAGTTATCGTGCCTAATCTGCCAAACAGTGCAAACCCGATTTCATAACCTTCTCCGAAGGCATAGCCTTCAGTCGAAGGCAATGATATCACTCTCTTTCTAACAGTTCAGTATTTTCTTGCAGATTAATAATGCCAAACTTGAGGGAACTACAATCACAAAAGCAACTATTCAGCCACTGCTTAAAAAGAAGTTAAACCCCTCAGTAATGTACAAATTGACACCAGAAAAACCTGAGGTTACAATTTCTTGGTAATAACCTAGAGGACTACACATTTCTTTACCTCAGTCTTTACATACTGAGTGCTAAAGAGACTTTGGGCCCGAGTTTACAAATGAAATATTGTAAAAATACAAGGAATTCCATTGAGGTTGCACTGAAGTACTCAAAAACCTGCCAAAGTCCAATGAACAGTGTGACCCCAACACCTCCTGAGCTCTTATCAGCACTAAGACCTTCACCCGTCTTATTTTGCAAACAAACATCCCTGTGAAAGAGGGTCTTGTCAGCAGTCCCTGGCAGGCAGGCTCTTCTTTACCGCCAACATTTCGGGTATAAAGTTACTGGGAGAGTTTCACAAACAAACCCCTTTGAACTGGACAAGGGGCTCTAGTGTTTCCCAACAGAAATGCGGCCAAAAACACTTCAAACCTGTGGCATGCCTGCCATGTCTAACCGTTCTATTTTAATTCATTTTTTTACCTAATTTATTAGTAGATTGCATTCTTGTCCATGACCTTTTTTTCAGGTGTTCACGTGTACACAAAAAAGAAAAAAAAACAAATTTGACATAAATAACATATATAGACTGTATGGTCTAGACAACCAACATTTGTAACAAGTCCTTTATATGTAAGTTTCTCCAGCATTCCACCTGTAGGAATTAACCAACAAATTTGCTAGAACTGACGTTTTTATTCTCCTAAGAGATTTAGATTTGACTGAATACCTGAGTGATGAGAGCTTGGCTCTGCACTCAGTATTGACTACAAACACACAACATGTTTCTCCTCACAACACCACAGAAATTCCATTGTATGCCAAGCCATTGGTATTACTTCTGCAGTAAAAACAGACCTTATGCATGTACAGACTGAGATCTTCTTCTTACAAATACAGTCAAACCTGATCAAGTGATGGACGACCACCTGGCCTATGTGACCAATTTTTGGTAGTTCCTTCTAGATAATTTAGAGTGACCGCTTGAGTCCACAAAGACCAGATTTTATCAGTCCCCTGAGTGAGCAGTCTCCTTGGTCAGGTTTGACTGTAATTCTGCTGAATACGAGAGACATAGCCTCAGTCCAATTGCTACCTACTAACAAAATTGAATGTTGTATCAGACTTTTAACACACCCCTGTTTCATCACAGTAACAGTTAAAGGCTAACCCCATAACTAGTAGAAATTTGGTGCCAAATGGCTACCTCAGCATGCTTAAGGTTTTATTCAGGACCATTAACGACCATCCTGTAAACTGAATTTTGGTCTCTTCCAGTCCTAACCCAATGCAATTGCTACTTACTAACGTATAATATTACGCTGTGCAGACATTGCAACAAACAGTCGAAGCCAATTATAAAACCTGTCATTAATAAATTAATATAGTTTAAATCAGACCTATCCGGTGGGGAGTTCCCTCCAGGAGTAGCCCTGGAATTTACCACAAACAATTGCTACCTACCGTTACTGACATCTATTATTTAACTGTTTACAACAGTGTAAAAATTTTATCACACATGCAGTCACAACCAATCACTTGTAAAACAGTAAAGTCAGCCTACCCTGTGTGGAGTTTCCTCAAGGATGCGCCGAAGAGGTCCCGACAGCGCTGCTGGTTCGTCCGAGGCGGCGACCTGCTGGCCAGCTGGCGAGATAATGTAGGGCAGATGTCAGGTTACGTTACTGTTCCACCCTGTGGTGCTGATCAATATTTGAACAGCCCATTGTGTGTGTGATGTCACATAGGCATGAGAGAGGGGGGGGGGGCAAACATGGATCCACTCACATAGGACAACATGAATGATGGCAAGGTCACACCCTCGCATAAATTAGCATCTCATTAACGACCCAATAAAACCTGTGAGAGAGAATCGACTGTTACTTTGATGACGATCTATGTGAGATGGTGTTATCTCCATTACATGTTGTTATACAGTGACGATAAATCGTGGCCAGGGTCAAGGTCAAGATGAAGGTCAGGCTGATGTTATCAGTGAAGACAGCTTTGAGCTGTCTGCTACAAGGCCACAGCAATTTGATTTCATTTCTTTAAAATTATGATGATTGTGGAATATCAACAAAAAGCAGAATTTGAGGGAATAAAGTGACCTGTAAATTCATCCGGGAGAGTCAGGGTCAACATTTCCTCCCAGCTGTGAGTTATCATCTTTTGCTAACATTTTTGTTGAAAAAATATCTAACACCCGAGGAAATCTGAGTAGCCAAGTTGAAACCTGCTGGAAAAAAAACCTGCCATACACCACTACTGTTCAAACTTTAAAAGCTCTGAACCAAAACAGAATCTGTTGCAGATGAAGACAAGAAGTACATAAAAGACAAAGGTGGAGCTTGAAAAGTACTTAATTTTAATTTTGGTTGTAGCAGGACAAATTCATATCAACAACTGGATGATTCTTCCTGACTGAGAAAATGAGGCGTAATGCTGAGAAGCTGGGAAATACAATGAATGTTCACTTAAAATGTCTGGAAGTAATCTCAGTTTGTAGTTTATGATGTAGAGATCAATTTGAGTCTACGATTGTTGGAAACTTTTACAACATGCACCAGTTGTACAATGAAATTCAGTCATTCATTTCCTGCAACTGTCCAGGTTGGCGTGCAGTGAGTGGTAAGTACAATGTACATGCTGCCATGCAATTAGAATGAGGGTATAGATGTCCACATGTACACATTTGTTATCCATACTTCATTTCTGCAGCCCTCTGAGTACATTTACCAGACTGATTATAAGCCATGTGATTGCTCTCTCTTCACACTTGTGCCGATGCATATCTTTTCAATGGGCCAATTCAATCGCAAGCCAGTCTGAGCCAGTATAGTGCTGCACATTGTAGGACTTGATGCTTTTTACATTACACCACTGGCACCAGTCCTGGACATTAGGCCATGACATAGGATTTCTTTGGTTCTAAGATTTCCAATGCAAAAAATTAGTAAGACTTCAGAATTAAAATGAAAGCCTGGGAGAAAAGCTTGAATCTTCTTAATGAAATATGTGAAACTGTTACAGACGTTTGCCTCACACTCTGTTTTTGTTAACCAACAAATTGAATTGGTGAGGCCTTAAATGCCAGGAAAGTTCAGCCATTAAGGACCTTTTGGAACCCCATTTGGATGTGATGCGCTTTGATGTACCATTTACAAGTTCTGCTTCAATGATCTCAGTTAACAAATCACATCACAAATTTTCCTGTGTATTGATTGGCTACTAAACTGTCGGGCAATGGCTCGAATTAACAAGATATACATCCTCTATTCTGGGAAAGAAATTGTGCCTTTATTTTACCAAAAGGTAAATCAATAAGGTTTAATATGAAGAAGAGGTGGGTCAGAAACAGTACAACCATAATTACATATATAGTACCATGAAACTTTGCCTTTCCATACGACAAAACTGTCTGAAAGTGTCCATAGTAGAATGCATGTAAGTTTGGGATCAGGAATGGCTATTAACTGATATGAATTTACCCACTGGCAGCTAAAAGTTTCTAGGATGAATGCTAGATTTTTGAAATTGATCAACTGCAATTTTCTTTTCTTTTGAAAGACTCATATAAAAATTTGATGCCAAATAGCTATCAGCAGGCTAAAGATTAAAATTGATTCTCACCTGAGGCATCCTGTCCCACCTTGTGCACAGCACCCATGGGCTGCAGTTCCTCCCTCAGCTGCATGGCGGACATCTCCTGAATGGCAGCATCCATCTCAAGCTCAGACACCTGCAAGAACCGCAGGTTTGGTTACTCTGATTGATTGAATGATCATTCCCCTTTGATAATGTTATGAAAGAAACCCTTGACATTTTACAAGTTGAAAAAAACACAATAAAAAGTCTATTATATTCAATTTATTTAACAATTTATCTAATTTTTTTTAACAATAATAATTTTAAATTGTGGACACACTTCAATGAGACCAAATAAACAGAAACAAAAATCATCAAGTTTCTGCTGTGTGTTTGCATTCATATAATCCCCACCACTGCTAGCCATTGTCCCACTTGTGGCCACATTAACAACTGCAGGGTCTATTAAGCGGATGAGGAAAACCCATTAAGCCACACACTGAAGCCAGTTGATCACATAATGACCCAGCCAAAACTTACCCAAAGCCTTGAGCTATCAAAAGGTGCCCTAGCTATAGCCTAACCTTCTCAACACCCACTACATGTACTAAGTATTCTGTGATGCTGCTCCAGACTGCTAATCTCTGCCATTTTTCAGTCATGCATTCTTTGACTGAGTGTACATTCTTTGTACTGGAATTGTAATTATTCAACTGAAATTCTATATATGTACATTATTATAAGGTTCTTTCCACCGACTGCAAAATCATTATAAATGTAACTCTCTCCCGGATGAGTGCTTCCCTCCCAAATACAACCCACAAGCCTTCATAACTAATGTTCACGGTCATTTTCATGCTTAGTGCACACTTACATTGCACATTCCAATTCCCACCAACCAGTTGTCAAATGCATGGTGTGGATTGGCTAGGCTAGTGACCAAAAGACTGAGAGGTCACTGGTTTGATCCCTGGCACTCTTAGGCTATACATGTACGTTGTGCCCTTGGGCCTTTCACATGACTTTCCTCATTCCAAATGGAATGTCAGGTGTCCAAAGTCAGGTGTAAATGGCACCTGACTTTGGTTTCACACTGAGGTAAAAGGCAGTGTAAGGAGGAGACAGATGGCCCCAACTTCTAATATATTGGAACTGTACCCTGGACACAGTGAATCAACACACTGCCCCTCAAAATGGCTATGGGGCTATAGCTACCTTAATCTAATTTTTTTCTGAACACAATGCATTAAAAAGATGCTATGCAGAAGAAAGAAACACCTGTTACCTTTGGATCAAGGTGCCTCATGACGACCAGTCTGATCCAGCCGGGCTCCAGGCCAGAGAACACGGTGTACGCTTCGTCCAGCGACACGTTCAACAGCGAGGCCCCGTTTACATCAAGTACCTGGTCGCCACGGCTACAAAGGAGTGGACAGATAGCAACATGTTATCTTCAACACACTACATTTATACCCCCTATGCTACAACATCTTATGTTCCGACACCCCTAGTGTATGTTCCAACAACACAACACAACCCAACTGATAGGGTACATATAGGAGTGTCTCCCACATCACAGATGCAGTAATTTATAAGTATGATCTATGTTGAGCACCATAGTTGTATACTCAGGCAAAGGTTGTCATTGTGAACAGTATTAGTCAAGATGGGTATGTTGATGACTGACCTAGTCTTTATGGCTGAAGATAGATGTAGATGAAGAGATTTTCAATTAAAGACTATGGTATGATTATCAACAGGCATCAGAATTTTGATAAAACCAACATAAAGAGTAAAAAAACTAGTATTGTTATATCGTGATATTATATACACTCAAATCACATCCAATGGCACAAGGCCCCACAGTCTCCTCCAGGACCTACATTTTTTTCCCAAGGCTGGAACAAGATGGGATGTCAGATATAAGAAATCAAAGTATTGACACCATACTGGTCCACACATAAGATATTTCTTTTACTGGAAGCTGGTAAAATTTAAGACAGCTGGTATCCAGAACCAGCAACTTGCACAGTGATGCAGACTGGATCAAATCTGCAGCTCCACCATTACAGACACCTTTTAATGAAGTCAATACATCAAAGTCTTTTACCTATTTCAGAGAAACTGGTGCAATGGACTATCTCATTTCTGGAGCAAAGTCTAGATCTATTCCATCATCATTACCTGGACCATAACAAAGTGATTTGTCACACCTACAGTGGGTGTCCCAGATTCTAATCAGTCTGTTATGCTGGCAGGAAAGATGATGAAGTACCTGGCCTTTTGAGGGTTATACCAGGTCACATCAGCAGTGAACTGGGTTGGCTCAACATGGCAGTGTTGTTTGAATGTGTGTTTTTGTTTGAAAGTGTGTGTGTATAATGTACATGTGTCTGTGTGTGTGTGTTTGTGTGCATGTGTCTGTGTGTGTACATATGATGTGTCTATGTGTGCATTTTTTTCTAAGACTCATTACAACTTTATACTTCAAGTCCTAGTTACAGAACATGGAGTAGCATACATGTATCAGATATTAACAAAATAAAGAATAAGAATCAATGAAACAATTCAGAATTACCCCCCCCCCATTTTCTGAACCATATGTTGTCTTTACTTGGCCCACAGAGAGGTGACATGAATGCCACAGTATACATTTAGTCCTGAAATCTAGCATTGTGCCCTTAAGATGTACTGACCTGTGACCCATCCTTCTGTGATCCATGTCTGCACTAGATGTGCCAGATTCTTAACATCAATTCTGCCTCTGTGAGGATCCTTCTTGTCAAGTGTGGGGAATGTGTGCATGTGTAATGCACAGCCATTTAGAGCTCAAAACACTTTATCGTAGGCACCTTTTCCACTAGATGGCAATTGCTGAGCAACTAAAATTGATTTTATTATTGGAATATGATGCTTAATGTTTCAATATGACTTAAAAGCCACTAAAGCACACAAAACATGAGAAAATTTGTTCTTGAAATTTCTTTATCAATCCGTGACTTTTTCCATTATTTTATATTATATTTTGGGGGGATTTGCTCCTTTTTTCAGTCTGATTGCGGGTGGCTACATCTACGTTGAGCCATGCTATTGAACTAGTTGTATATATAAGCAGCAACCATTTGGTTGAAATAAATTTGTAAATCTATTGGCTTTCATGCTATGTTTTTTGCATGATTATCAATAAGGGTCTGTGAAATATATGGCCTCCCCATATGGCCATCAATCTATACTACAGCTGCCTTTCACTCCCCCAACAGTATGCAGGGCATCTACCAGGATCCTAACAGTTAATCTCCCAGTTTGAGATTAGCCCACTGAAGGCTAAATGTTGCATGCACTATGTTCAGGGCTTAGGGGCTCTGATTCTGGACCAGAGGGTTGTGGGTTCTAAGCCCAGCCTCTGAGTGCTCACCTGACCTGTGTGCTACTGGATCTGATGTGGTGGCTTGAGTTTAAGAGGCTGTGACATTTTAGAGCACAGATTCATCAAAACTATTGATAGATTTAGCTGTTTTTGTAGCAGGCTCACAAACATACAACAGTACTATAACTTGTTACAAATTTTAAGCAAGCAAGAAAGTAAGCAAGTTGAAACTTAAGTTAGACTTAGGTAATGATTCAATTATATCCAGTACTAATTAATAATGATTAAAAAAGAATCCCAAAGCTAAAAGCTACAGACTGTAAAGCACATGTAGGGCCCTGAATATAAGGTACTGTATTATAAAACAGATAATCCACTAAGGCGCATTCATACATAGTAACTTCTGTCACCACTACATCAGCATGGTTTACAAATAGCCTGTCATAATGATTATGTAGCCATTACTGTGCATTGCAGTAATTTATGTTATACATGCCTGTAACTGTACATGTACATTTGTACATGTAGTTGGTTTTGAATGTACATGTATTTTTTAATGTTCTGCAGATATGTGCAATTTGCCTGAAGCAAACAATAAAAAAAAGAGGTACATGTAAGGCTTTCCAGAACGTTCCCTGCATAAATGTAATTATCAATATGCCCGCGAGCCTCCGATGATGTATGACTGTCATTTCCACCTGTTCACACCTGAAGCAGCCAAGTGCAAAAGACAAATCACAACATCTTACCAGTGGTAAGAAGTCAACAGGCAGCCACATGGCCAGTTATTCAGTCTGAATGACAGGATGGAAACACAGACTGAGGGGAGAGTCTGTACCTTGGTACACGCACACTCAGGGAGTGAATATTGTCAGATCTTTACGTTTTAATCCCATGCCTGTGTTTTCATCTTGACCTCCTGCTGAAATGTTACTACTAATGGCCAGTATGTTCATATGAATATCAACATGAAAACACACTCTGAGGGGAAAGTCTGCACCTCCTGCATACAGTTTCAGGGAACAGTATTCCTTAGAATTCTAATGAGGAAAGATCTTTCCAATAATTTTAATCTTAGATAGGTCTAATATATTGTTTTGGAATACTCAATGAATATTATATAATAGATAACTGAGTATCTTGAGCTGTATGTTTTTTTAATGGTTGATGATTGATTGAATGGATGGATTTCTCTGTACAAGCACTTTGACTTCAGCACCAAGGACAGGCACTGTGCTATCTTGGCAGAGTAGAATTATAGGAGAAATCTGAACAGTATAGAACATTTTTAAGATCCTCACAATTAAGAACCTTGCTGCAAAGAGCTACATGTACAGCTGGCCCACCTAATAACAACAGTAATAACAACAGAGCAGATTGGAATGGGATCAAAAACTTCTACCCAGTCCTCTGTTTTCCTCTTGCTGAATTTTTGCTACAAATGGCCAAGAACCGAGACGCTGGGTTGGTGTGGCCTGATTGGCCTGCACGCTCCAGCCAGCGCGTGTACGGGAGCGCCCTGCTGTTAATGAATTTGGCACTTGGTACAGAATAATTCTATATAAGAGCCATAAATCATGAACACTGCAGGGGAATGTGGAATAGACAGGCTCTACTGGCTGGCTGTGATGCCAGCATTTATCTTTTCAGCCATACCCAATATCTACTCTGCCTGAACTGCTGCTATCATGTCTGTAACAGTCAGTGCTGTCTTGATAAAGGAAGATTATTAAATATAAAATATCATAAAATAATTCCATGACATTGTTTTTATCAACGTTGTCAAACAAAAATCCTGACATTGTGAATATTCTAATTAAAGGGAACTGTTAGCATGGAGGCACTGAATTAGCTTACCTTAACCCTAGTCCTGCAGTGCCCAACAATTGTTGAGTTGTTTATAGGTAAGTACTAGTATTGGTGCCTTGCAGTTCTCAAAGACCACAGTTTGAACCTTAGAGGAGGATTTTATCTTTATTCAGTTATGAATTATAAATGAATTATATTGATATTATTAAATGAATTATAATGATATTATCTACTAGACAGTTGGACAGGATGTGGACAGAGCCAAAGTGATAAACAGTTACAAAATGATTTAAAAAATGTTTATGTACATTAGATAAACCATATAAAACAACACCGTCAGATAATTAAGGAATATCGTAATGATTTACTGAGTGACAGCTACTGTGTAATAGATGTTGGTTAGCTTGAAGAAAGAAGAGAAACATAAGAATGAATTGGTTCAGGCTGGTAAGATGAATAGTTCCTTACTGCAGGTTGCCCTGTGTCTTGGCGGGTGAAGTCTTGGCGATGCTGTGGACGAAGATTCCGTACCCGCTGCCGTCTCCGAGCGGAAGTCCGACACACCCGACACCGATCCCCAGCCCCATGCCGGGCTCTGGAACAGCACAGGGAGGAAGTCAGCTTAACACTCAGATTGCTACCTGTTTGGCCCCAAATTTGTAAATTTGGTTACCTGGTTAGGCAGTGAGAAGGTTAATAGACAAAGTCTGAGAGGTGCTGGTAAAATTAGTCTGGTATCTATATCTGTATCAGTATAGCTGGTATAACTGTCCTTTGGCGTAACACACCAGCTTTGCTGTCAGGCGATGTGGCAGCAGCTAGCTATATCACACCGTACAACTTGTTACACTCAATCTTTGCACATTTAAATGCAGGAGTTGTTTAAAGCTTTCTAGTGATGATGACCCAACTGTGCTTGGTGGCAACGAGTTCCAGTCTACGATAGTTCTGGGGAAATATAAGTTTTTGAACACCTCAATTCTTGGTTGATAGCTCTGATATTTGAAGGCATGACTGGTAATTTGCACAAGTGCAGGTACATTTATGCTCAAGAAAGTATTTTGTTCCCTGTCAATAGAATAGAAATGACAAAGACCTGACCTTTGTTAGTTTTGACCTGTAAGAGCCTGCGGTCGGGCGGGATCTCATACTGTTGGCGGAACTTCTCCAGGAAGGCGGCGTCCACGGTGTGAGGGCTCTGGTGCGGGCTGGCACTTGGGGGAGGGGGGGGTAGGAAAATTAACAGCTATGCCAAAAATTACACTCCACTATAACTAATACACATGTGTAAGTATATTAGTTACATTTTGTACAAATCATTCTGATACTTCAGACGTTGACAATAAACATTTGCTGCATGATGATGCTTATTGACAGCTTTCACATTGAATTCTGCAAGTTTTCACTTTCTGAAGACTCTCACATTCTGACCAATACCCCAAGTACTGGTAGATGTGAGAAAAACAGGGTGAACTGTGTCTGATGTGTGCCAGGCATCACGACTGGGCCATTACTGAGAGTCTGGCCCACTTCCAACCATTGAGAACTTGTGCCACTTTTCCAGCAGTTTGTCATATTGTCCCTGCCTCCACAGATGAAGTTATAAAGTACTCCTAATGGGGAATGAGACATTTAGGGGCCCATAACAGCATCAAAAATGTTAGACTCTGCGCACAAGCTGCGTAAACGTGCCAGAATAGTTTATCGTTCTCTCCGCCCTGGGAGAAAAACTGCGCCATCAAACAACAGACGGAGAATCCGTCAAGGCTTAATTGGCCCCACGAGAAATTCAGCATCCCTGATGAGGCAGCAATTAAAGAGTGCAGACAACGTATTGTGTATTTCATAAGGGGTTTCTGCAAACTTTATGCACGCTACCGCTGAGAACTTGAAAATTGCATAGTATTTTAATTTCACATTCTATTCGATCAAGTCTGCAGCACACTCGTAAAAAATAACAGTTCTCTCAAATAACTTAGTTTACAGAAGTGTAAATTACATTGTATTAAATTTATGATCATTTCAATAGTGTGACATTTGTGATATAAAGTCTATGTAAGTAAAACTTTTTACCTATTACACTCAGAAGTGTCTTTAATTTACCTGTACTTATAATATTATCTGGTATGTAAACATGTATTTAGAATTCTCTTTCTATTTAGAATCAATCTCTCCAATGATACTGCCCAAACCATGTCCAACTAGAAACATTTATTGAAATCTCAGCAGAAATTTTAGAATTTAAAAATTAGCGAAGTGTACTGTTCATTTAGAAGTTTGGCAACTCTTACGGTACAGCATTTTCAAATGTTTCTCCATTCTCGTGTACTTCGTGTGCCTTTAATAAAATCTTGTGATTGGCAAATCCATTTACTGCCACTGTCACAGTTGCTGTAACAGTAAGTTATTGTTATTACTGAACATCAACAGTCTTCCTCTTCATTTCTATTCAGACCTGCCCTACACACCAATGTTACCAAATCCTGCTGGATCAACCTGTTACAAAATCAATGGAGCAAACTGAAGTCTGGGCAGACATGTCAGACCTGATGGTAAAATCCCTGCCAGTAATGTCCCCACTTCTAGGTTGTTAAGGCAGAATTACAGTTTTCGTCTCAAAATTCTCATTGATTTTGAATCCAGTGCTGCATTTGAATGGAGTCATTATAAAAGAAACTATGGGTTATATTTATACAAGTTTTCCAATGTGCAAAGTCAACCTTTAGAGGAAGAACCCTCACCTGTGTATTATCAATATTCTAATCAATCAGGATTTATTCTCACATTTGATGTCTCCTAGTGTGTATAGAAGAGGACAGACCTACATGTAGATGTTTTGATTTTCAATTTAGTTGGTCTGTTCAACCACCACCTGTTAGACATCTGATGAGCTTTTGACAAATTTGCTCAATGCAAGGCCAAAAGACCAGTTCTGGAAACTGAACTATGTTGGTAGGAGGCATGCATGTAGGTGACAATGCTAGGAGATGGTGGTGAGCATTCCTTTGAAAGGCTTTTGGATTGAACAATTGTTGTAAACTTTGAAACTTTATTCCCATACCCCTTCGCAAACTTTTTCATTCTGAATTGTGCTGGCTTTTACAACAAAAGCAAGAGAGTTACGATGTCTTGAATGGTATCTGTACAGTGTAGTGGTGTGAGCTTGAGGATAAACAAGTGGTTCTCTGAAAAACTCTTCGTGGTGGAACAGAAGTGAGAGTTTATCTGAACTGATAACTGACTTACTCTTCAGGGATGATATGTGAGAAGTCTGTGAGGCTGGGCCTGGGGGAGTGGCCGGGGGTATGGCATGGCGTGCTGTCCACTGATTGGCTGGGGGACAGGTTGTGGGTGTGGCCAGGTGATGATTGACGACTTCTTATTTGGAGAGATACAATCCCCTTCTTCACTTGCTATTAAAAAAACAGAAAAAAACAGAAGTTTCAAACCTTTGGTAAACTACTATATACAATTTTCTACACTAATTCCGCATATACAAACTTGATATCAGTCCTCTGATCCTCAGGTTGATTTTTTTCATTTATTTTGTACAGTTTTTTTACTTTACAATCAACAACAATTTACTGATGTGTCCAAGTTCAAGGCTATTTTCCAGGATCTTCCTGCACTTGAACTTCCAGGAATTGGCAGATCAATTCCAATCTCCAGTGCTGGAAGCACAGACAAATCACCCTGATGGCAGGATTGACACACACACTGCTACATCTCCTCAGGGCCACATTAGGTAATGTGATAGTCAATAGTCTGACTCCGCTACATTACTGCACAAATTGACACAGTGTGACAGATTCATCAGAACTCAGATATGGAAGAAACCATCTAGGGATTTAATAGGTTAAGGCAGGGGTGTGTGGTATAAAATTGTTAAAAATGGCAGAAAATGGACCAAGCATTAACAGCCTCTGTAGTCACAAAAACAAGCTTATCCTTATCATTGATGAACAATATTGATTCGTAATCAACAAAAAACAACTTACCCGTAACAGAATTTATTATTAAATAATAATTGAATTTCATCTATAGTTCCGTATGTAAGCATGTAATTCCTTGATATGGTCAAGTACATGTCATGTCTATTGATATGGTGAAGAACATGTAAGTCACCAAATCATTCTTTCAGCCTTCTGTTTTCCTATCTGCTGTGCCATACTCCAGGTCCAGTCAGCTGCCTAAAGGCCTGGAGGTTTTGTTATATTGCTGATTCAGAATCAAGTGAAATTATTGAAAAATTTCACTGTTGTGGGCGCCACGTATCATTAACTGCTGCCCCAAGGCACAAACAAGTAATTTTCCATTCCAGAGCCTTTGGTGAGTTTATAAGGCGGGAGTTAGCCAGGGATAAATGGTCTCTATCCCTACAGCTCTAGGTCAGGGGAAGAAGTGGATCTTAGTAAGATCAGGCTGTTGGTCTACTATATGGCTCTACATTGTACTTCGGACCATTTGGATACCGGCCAATTCTTTGTGTTGGTAATTGCTGACGATCCTTCTTCATAACAGGTTATGCAATAGTTTCTAACTTGATGAATGAACACAGAGAGTCGTCAGCAGGTACCAGGTAATGGAGCTGCTGCCACTGATATCGTCAGGATAAGGCCACACCAATCTCATTCGTTGGTTCTTGGATTTTGCAGAAAATCAAGGAACCAGGTTGAATACAGTCATACATATTATAAGAAGCAATGAAGTCTACTGCTAGGTTGGTTTATACATGTATATTAAGTAAATGATTATCCAAACAATTAATTTTTAAGTAGAACTTTTCAGCAAATCACTGTGTTGATACAGGAAATATGAGGATAAATGTAACTATAATATATATCATAATAACCAGGAAGACAATTAAAGACTGTTTAACTGTTGGGGCCAACATTCATGTACATGTATGTGCAGTTTTCATGTATGAACATATTTTTTTCAGAGTTTTTCCTTTTTCTCTAATCAGAGAACCAGTAAATGAAATAGGTGTGGCCTTGAAGTTATGGACCTGGTGCTGCTGATTACACCTGGATTAGTGATAACTCCACACAAACTGACTCCAGTGATAACATCTGGATGTGCATTGATTCTGGAACCTTTCCCAACAAAAAGAACTCTAAGATTGTACAGATTAGCTGTGTGTTTAAGACAGATGGGTGACTCAGCACACTACTGCAGATTAGAAAGGCCCTGTTAGTCCTGCAGAATGTTAAACTACCCTAAACTGTCAACAAATGAGTAAATGCATTAACCCTCTGTTGTAAAGCATGCTAATTCTTTAGACTTATTTTGGAAATTTGGAAAAAAAATAGATAGAAATTCATAACCACCAGAATCTAAGAATAAAATTGATATAGAAAGCTAATTAAAATTGACTGTGATATTTTCATTTGTACTTTTGAAAAATCAGATTTCATCAGCAGATTATTTTACCCAAATTTAAAGTTTGTGTGGCCCAAATTAATGAAAGGTTATCAAAGGATTACGATGATGACGATCACCTTGAAGATGTTGATGGCCTCCTGGTGAGTCAGACCCTGCAGGGTGATGCCGTTCACCTCCAGGATCTCATCACCTGTCACAAACAACATAACAACTGTTTAAACAATAACAGTCATTTGTTAGATTTGCTTGAATTGAAAATAGTCTTATGGTATAATACATTTGTCCAATGGCAATGATGTACATGTAGTAGTATTGGAAAATTTAAGCTGTATTCTTTTTACTATCTAATGTTTTAAATCTCAATCAACCCTGCCAGAAGAAACAGTCATTATATTTTGTGTACTACTTTAATTCTGTATGATTACATATTGCTACATGTACATATCTCTCCCTGCTGCCTGATTCCATGTGACACGTTTGGTACAGTTAATATCAGTGAGCACTTACTAGATTACTCCTACTACATGATGGTGTACTAGTCATGATCAGTCAGTTTAGAACAGACAAAGACATATATGTGCAGATAGCTCCGACAGGTCAAGAGATCTATGTACTACACAGCATGAGTACTCTCCTCCCAGGCAGCGCTGAGCTACACCAAAGATGGAGCAGCAGCCCTTTGGCACTGACCCAGCCGACCCTCATTCCACAGGGATCGCCCCTGTGAGGCCATTTTAAAGCCACTTAAGACACTGTCTGTGAGCCACTTAAGATGTCATGTTGAACAAGATGACATCTTAAGATAAGATCTTTAATTAACATCTTAAGTGCTAACCAACCTGACCCTAATTCCACAGGGATTGCCATCCTGAGGTCAGGAGGCCCATGTCTTAGATCCACTTATGACCTTACATTTAACAACAGAATAGAGATCAACATTTGGGACAGTGTGGCATAATGGATTTTGGTTGTTAAGCCTTCTCATGTAAAAATGTTTTCAACCATGGTTGAAAATGATGCTGTCATCATAGGCAGAGATTGGGCTATGTGCGGTCCAACACACATGTTAGTAGTGTCAATTGTGGTCACATTGGAAAAGTGGTTGGCTTAGGCAAGTTTCTTAAATCAATTGCGTCTATGGGGAAAATAACTGGAACTGAGAAAAAGCGGTTGTTATGACCAGATGGCTGGCTTATAGAGGTGGTTGCTTAATATTATTGGGCAAATTTGACTGTAGTTGAGAGTGCCAAAGGTCATGTTCAATGGCCTTTCTTTACACTAGTGCATCATCATGATTACAAGTTTTCTCACCCTGGAACTTTGATTCTTAGACTCAAAGAAAACAAACACATCTCTGATAGAAATGTCAACCTTTTCAAAAAGTCAGTCACAAGATTTGCTATCAGTAAACCCACAAGTCTTTTATACTCAGTCATGTGGTTGAAGTTGCACTCCAGTTCAAACATTCCTGAACAGAGCAGACAAACAGGCTGTTTTTGTACCTCTTGTGTCAACCAAACCACACTGAAGGTGCAAAGTCTTGCATTGTTCCCAACTAGCGTGTTCAGCGGTTAAAGCATTTCTGAGAACTTTGACCGTGGGAAACTGTGTAAAAAATACCAAAGCATTACATGGGGTGAAAGTCAGCAAACCTGTATTATTCAAATTAACTCTTTGTCAAACAAATAAACGCAACCTTTGAGAACATAAAAAACCTGGCTGAAGTCCAGCTGATATCATGTATTAGGTCTTCAAGACTAGTGTATATAATGTGTTCAATTTTTTTCTGTGTGCAGAGTTAACTCCTAAGAAAGAAATTTCGTGTTATGCTCCTGAACTCAGGTCAGGTCACCATGAAAAACAATCACAAACAAACAAACAAACAAACAAACCTTCCTTGAGCCGAGCATCCTTAGCCGCGGCGCCTCCAGGGAAGATAGTTTTGATGAAGATGCCCATGCTGCCCCGTGCGGAGTCCTCGCCCCCCACGATGCTGAAGCCCAGACCCTTGCCCCCCACTCCCTTCAGCAGCGAAATCGTCGTCACAATGGGAGGGGAGTGCCGCCGCTCAAACATGGCTGTGCTCTGTGAACGTCTTGTCTTCACGTAATCCTGAATGTCAGAGGAAAGTTAAAAGAACTTAACTGGGCCGAAAATTAGATTATGACAATTGAAACAGTCAGGCAAGGATGATATTGATCTCCATATTTGTGTGATGTCATGATCTGATCGGAAAATATTGGCAGTCATAATCATGAAATGATTTTAGGATGAACGTGGGAAAATGGACAGGAGGAATTAATGGAACTCAATTCTTCCAGAATATCAACATTTAGGCTATTTCTGATGTACCTTTCATATTGATCTCCATATATGTGTGTACACTTGTATGATTATGCAATGATTCTGGGATTGTTGTCATGACTCCAAAATCCATATCTTCTCGGTTAGAAATCAATACCATTGATTAGGCTTGTTCCTGGATTTATAACTAAGTGAGAGGTGAACAGAGCACAATGAGCAAATCTTGCAGAAAATCAAGGTAAAAGTTATCATGTATCATTGTACATTGTTCCCATTGCAGGTTTGCAAGTTTAAAGGCATCAAATGCAATTTCAGGGTGGATTTTCAAAGTCTATTTTCTGGTCATTTTTTTATCTAATGTACATGTAGTAAGTTGAATCAATCCTATCCCATTGTATACTAATATAAAAAATTAACACAATGTTATTAACGGAAAAATGTTTCTTGTTTTGTATCATATGCTGGTTCTAGCTATTAATAAGTGGTACCCTTATTAGTATGAAATGATAACGAAAAAGTTAATGTCAGTATCAGACAGATTTCCTCATGAATGTTTTTGATTTTGCCACCCTGAAATTGCATTGGATACCTTTAAGTGCAGGTGTTGCTGTACTATGTTGACAGGAAAAAGTGTTCTGATGTGGTTCTGTACCGTGCCTCGCTTGAGTTTAACCTCTTGAAGTGATAACCTTCGGTCGACCTTGCCCATCTCTGCAAAATCTTTGATGCCCTCCAGGCTCCAACTCTGTCGCATCCCTCGTGCAGCTGGGTGGTCTGGGGAGGAGCTCAAGTCATGTGATGTCTCATCGAGAGAGCTTGCGTCCAAGGCACTTGGAACATCTCCTTGCACCGCTGGGTGCTCTTGGGATGAGAACTGGTCATGTGACAGATGTTCTATGGCACCAGGACTGTTTTCTATTGCTGGGTGTCCTGGGAACAACAGCTGGTCAAGTGATGTCTCAGGCTCAGTGCTTGTGTCCATGGCTCTTTGACCCTCCACTTGCTGATTGGTTGGAAGGGGTACGGTTGTCATGGGAACCTGGGAACAGTCTGGGGAGTATTTCCTCCTGCTCTTGTCCTTTGGAGGATGCTGGGAAGAAAACGGAAAACATTGTTAACACTGTAAATTTCTTCTAAACAATCAACATTTTCACCCAAAACTAGCATGTAGCATCACATAGTGGTTCAGGTAAGTTTTCAGCTTTTGAATTGAAGAAAAATGATTTTTATGTCTTCCATAATGTGCCTCTATACTTAATATTATAAGGTAAATGTCACAATGGGTTTCCCAAGGACAAATTGGCAATGAGCAGATGATTCCATCCTGCTTTTACAAGGCTGGTTAACTATAATCTTAAAAGATATATATGTTCTATATCTTTTTCTGAATTTTGACGAGGGCTTCCCATTAGCATCCTGCTCATGTGCAAATGAATGATAGTTCACATAAGCACGATGACAATTTTTCCTGGTTGCCTTTACAGTTCAGCATCAGAAGTAACTCTTCGCAAACAAAAAGACAGACTTAAGTTTTAAAACTGGCACCTTTCACATAACTATAAGAAACATCTATCATGGCAGATGTCCCACCTTGGTAGCGATGACCAGCTGTACCAGGCTGCCTGTAGACTTCAGCAGATCCACGGCCTCCTCGTGTGACAGGCCGATCAGACTGCCCCCGTTCACCATCAGGATCTCATCCCCACGGTGGAGACGCCCGTCCCTGGGGTGGGGAAGAACCTGAGATTAGCCCAGAAACAGGAAGGGTCTGTCCTGTCACTAGTTGTGAAGATGGTACAGGTCCCAGTCAGCAATAAAGCTGTCACATCAATACATCACTTCTAAAGAGAGTTGTTACACGAATGCAAATGAGTGTATCTGCAGAGTACACTATCAGTAGGTTATGGTGGACAAAATAATCATTCAAATTCCTTCTTTCCATGCGACCTCATGTACATGTACTTCTTGGGTGCCAAAAACTCACCAACAAGGTCTAAAAGGCACTTTGAACACAAATTGAACATCCTGGGACCTGTAGAGTCCCCCATAACCCCAGTGACCAGGATTCCTACACAAACTGACTTCGTGAGTTAACATGTAGTACAGAGTCATCAATATTTTGCTTTATTGTGGACCTTTGCGACCTTGATTCTGATTGATTGATGGTTTGTCTGTAATTCCTGACATTGCAGTGTTACAGACTGGCCCTTAGTGTGATGATGCCTTATGATAAAGTAAGTACATGATTGGGCAGACAGCCAGTCTAGGCTACCGAGGGTTTGATGGGTCTACGTTGTTCCTCTGTTGATAGTGCAGACAACTCTGCCTTGTGTCGGAATCTGTAATGTACATGAATCTGTACTGTACATGTGTCTGATCTAAAATTAACATCTGCACAGGGAATAGTGAGATGGTCTCCAGCCCCACAGGCAAGTGATAATGCAGCAAAATATCCAACTTTGATTCCATACACTGGTGCTGTCCCTGGTGCTGAAAATGTTATCAAAAGTACATTAAACTGATTAGAAGGATTGGATGTCTAGAATTTATAGTGGAGGGCTTTCAGGGTTGCATTTTTCAGATGGACAGACCAGTGCTTCCCACCTGTGTGCAGCTCCTCCCTTCTCCACATTGGTGACAAAGATGCCGATGTCCCCCTTTTTTGACCCCTTTCCCCCTGCAATCTGCACCCCCAGGCCCCCCTGTTCCTTCAGCAGATGCATCTTCACAACATGTCGTTTCTGTAAGCAAGAGAGTAACAAATGTTTACATGGTGTTGTAAACAAAACATTTGGTTCTGTAAAAAAACATGAACTGTTTGTCTACCTAGTACGTTAACAAAATAACTGTCAACAGGTTAACAAAATGACACAGAGGCAATCTTTCTCTAAACAAAACAAAACAACATCTTGTGGTTCTATAAACAAATTGATAGACACCATAAAATACTGTACATAAAACAAAACAATTATAGGCTTCCGATGGGAAGAAACATGAACAATTTACAGTTTCAATATCAAGCAATATTAGCCATATATCTAACTGACACATTGCTCCTTTGAGAGGTACAAATAAAATTCTTCTGTAAACAAACCTGACAGCAGTGTGCCTCAGGCATTCACAAGAATAACGGCGGCACACTTCAGCAATTAGAGGTAAGGCCATGTTGATTTGATTATATGGATGACATCCGCGCGCGCATGAATTTTCGACCGTTTCCAAAAAAAAAAAAGTTTTCAACCATACTGTAAATCATACAAAACAGTTGCAAAATGAGCAAAAATATACCATAAGTTACAAAAAAAATTAATAAAAACTATACCAATGTCGTAGAATGCCAAAATCAAACAAAAAAGACGAAATTGTAAAGAAATGAACTTGAAGACTAGATTATTCGCCAAACCATATTCTGTGCCATTTGCTCAACCCTCATGACCACGTAGATTTCATAATGAAAAGAACTTTTTTTTTTGCAAAACTTTTTTTTATTCGCACGCGCGCATCAGTTTTGGGGCTCCCGGAGGATGTCATCCATATAATCAAATCAACATGGCCTAAACACAACTGGCACACTTCTGTAAGCATCACTAACACTGCCAGCTGCCTTGTCCTCATGATCACTCACGATTATGGCCGCAGCAAGTTACCCATGTCTCCAGGAAGCATGACCATTATATATAGCTTGTCTGCAGGACAAAAGATATGTGTACCAAAAAATTCCGCTGCATGCAGTACCAAGGAAATCTGCCAGGAGGCCCAAAATTGACCTTGACCTTTGTCTTCCCAGGACCTACCCACATACCTTTGAATATCATCAAAATCCATCAAGAACTAATTATATAAGGTAAACTGACCACTACTACTAGTATCTGGAAACACAGACAAAGAGACCTACTACAGGCACATCTGAAATAATACCTTCATTTTCACGAAGGTAACTTCCTTCAATCCCTTTGTTTCTTCTATCACACACAACACTGATGCAGTCAGTCTATACATAGAATGTCTATAATGTTGTCTTCTATCAATTAGTCTTCATAAGACAATGTGTACTTCTTGTCATGACACATCCATAAGTCATGAAGATATCATGGTCTCAAGATACTTGTTAAGATCAATCAGAAAACGTACTTTTCGGCTAAGCTTAATAAGTATAATAAATAATTTTCCTTATACAAAACTATGGTTGCCAGGGAAAATATACATTAAGATGCAAGGGATGACAGACTGCTTAAGATGTAAGAAAAGTCTTACAGTTGGAGCACTTTAAGTTTAACTTGTGTGTGCTTATTTCACACATACCTTCTTACTCTTACAGGCCCCCATCTGTTCTTTTAGGAAATTACTTTCCAGACTGGAAGTTTGTGCTAATGACACCTACACCATGTGCATGTGGCCTACCACAATACTGGAACTCCTCTCAGCGCTCATAACATCCCTGCCCAGACTGACTCCAACATTTCCAGCTGAGGCCTATTGATTTCCCAACAATTCAACTCAATGGAATTACAGAAAATGTCAGTCCAGGCAGTTGTCGGCAACTGTTGGGTCCAGCCCACTTCATGGAGGGAATTTGCATTTAGATTAGTTATTGTACTACTGTCAGTTGCAAATCACTCAGGACACGGGAGAAGGGCTGCAAAATATAACTGGAAGTCCATCGTCTAATACCTACTTCCAATAGAAACAGATCATGTATCAAAAGAAGTCCATTGCCCTGATACATTATAAACATTAACATCTCTCTCTATGTATTGAAATGCTTCAAAATTGTTACGAAGATAAAATTTGCCCTTAAAACTCTCTGAACATTATACCCTATCCAGGCCCTATATGTTTCCACTGGTGGATAACAGTAATTAACTATCAATCCATGCATGATTTTTCATCCATCTTTTTAACTAAGAGTCAAGGGATATAGATGTCGCAGAATAGCAATCCATCATTCTGTATGATACAAAAAGTAATCTGTACATTATTATGCCAGATTGTGCCTTTGCCAGGCAACATCATTCTACCAACTTGAAGGTCACATTTTAAAGCCAATGGCTGTCTCCAGCTTTGACCTTTTTCCATATCCCACTTATTATACAGGGTGGGAGCTAGGGTGCTCTCAACACTAGGAAGGTCCTGCACTATCCCAGAAAATTGTGTAAAGTCCAACCCATTGAAAATAAATGCTACTTTTACACTTTCATGAAGCAAACTTGAAGTTCAGGCAAACAGGGTTACCGGGAAATTTTGTCCCAAAGAAGCAAATTAAAAGTTTCCTCCAAGGACAGAGGAACAGGTCCTGGAGACAACCCTCCTTGAATAGCTACGTGTAAATGGATTTCTTATACATTGCCGGGGCAGATTCATTTCATATTGCTGCACAGTACTTTACAAAATAACAACTAAAGGTCACACCATAAAAAAAGGTATTGATTTTCAAATCAATCTAAATTGACTTTTGGGAGAAATTTGCCCCCAATTTCCATCAATCTCCAACATAGTTCTAAGGATTTATTCCGTCTAACTGATATATCAGTAGTTCTAGCAAGCTAACCTTAGGTCATACAGGCCCCCTGCTGCAATGATTGAACAACTGTGTGGCCCAAGGGCTAAAGAAGATGGGTACCATGCACCCTATGCACCATATATAGGTGCAGGAAGGAACTTTGACTTGATACATAATGACATTGACTAAATTTGAGACAGTTTACACATCTCTACATTACTCTGAGGGCCTGGTATGCCTGAGTGTACACAGAAAGTTGTCCGTCCAGTTTTCCATTTTTATATTGGCTTCATGCTTCAACTTTCTACTATTTGAAATTTTGTTTTTTTCCCAAAAGTACAATTTATTTTGTATTTCTATTTTGGAATTTGGAAATGATCCTATGCTGTTCTTTCTTTTGGTACAATAAAGCTTTACACTGTACACTAGTGTCATGTACATATATTAAAACAAATGCAACTCAACCTTAATGATTTATATAATTGCAAAATTCAGCTCCCAGGGATTACACTGACTGCGCATATCTGATAATGTTTCAAACTTTTCTGATGACTGAAGACATTTTCGCTGATGTGTGGCTGTGCATGCTCCATTATTCTTGATACAGTCTGATTTCTATTGCCAATAAAGTGACATCAAAAACTGACTGAGTCTTAGTACACCTAACGAACCTCGGGCCCTATTAATAATCATGTGTTCCATTATATGTAGTGCATTAAACCTTGATTAGACTTTACATGGCTGGCACAATCCAGTATTGTGGAAATCATCACTTCTTACAGTGACAACAGAGATTTACGTGTACACAAACTAAAACAAATTGAAATGCAACGTGTCAAAATGATCAAGACTTAGTTCTCCTAGATATAAAGCAGATCCAGTATTCTACCCAGCCTTAATATTTTTTCTGTCATCTCAGTTTTGTTTGACGTTATTTCATGTTGAGCACCAAATGCAGGAAACCTAGGGGGTTTGGGGGCATGTAATTTTGAAATCTTGACCTCTGAAATGCTATTAGGTGTGGGGGGTTGGTTTGACAGATTTCTTAGATTTTTGGTACATGATGATAGTTTATTGGGGTCATAGAAACACAAGACGTTTCAGATAAACAAAACTTCACCCAAACCATCTGGCTCCTGCATGCCTGGCTGATGCTCATCTAACGCGATTATTGTTAGCCAATCAGCTTATAGCATTCCTGCCTGTGTACATGCCACCAGCTGTTACAGGAGCCGTGCTGTTAGTCAACGCTTTCAGATAAAGATATAACCTGTAGTACCTTGGCTGGAACAGGGAAATTCTGTGGATTGTGTTTTTAAGGTCCCAAAATTTAAAAAAAGGAGAAAAGCATTAAATTTTGTCTTTTATTGGGGTGAACCATGGAACTTTTTCAAGTGTAGCTAATGTTTAAAAAAACATAAGCTTCACCGTAATTCAGTCTATCAGGAATCCAACTACCAAAACTTGCTATCTTAACTAAACTGTTTGACAACAAATAGTGGATGCTATCCACATTCTTGAGTAACTGCTTTCTTGTGAAGTACTTAAGTTACAGTTACTATATATAGTGATTGTATCTGACTCAATTAACCTTCTCCTTGCTGTAAAGCTCCATAACGTAATAAAATATACAAATTAGTACCAAAAGCTACTTTACCAGGGAGATGTCGGAGTCCCCTGGATGAGTTTCCTCCCATACTGCTGCTCCACTGTCAGTTCCATCACACACACAAACACACAAACAAACACACAAACAAACAGGACCTACCCGTCGGAGTCCCCTGGGCGTGAGTTTCCTCCCGTACCGCTGCCCGACCATCACTGCCATCTTCTCCATCGTCTCGTCTGTCACGCCCTGCTGCTCGCTGCCCAGGTGCATGCTGGGATGGTACTCCGACATCTCCACATCCGAGATGTCGTCCAGGCTCTCCGCCGACGTTACACGAGGGAGGGCTCCGTCGGCGGGGACTGGAGGATTCGTGGGACCTACCCCTTTCCCCCCTGCTGGTCATACAGCAGGGCAGACTGAGGCCTGTCAATCATGGTGATGTCATCACCAGGTGCATGCTGGGACATGACATCAAGCGGCATGGACTGGGGACGGGGTGTTGCCATGGAGACAGGTTGTTGCGGTAACGGAGGAACGCCTCCACTGCTGCCATGTTCCGGCCGCGGTTGGCTCGTGCTCGCGATGAGTCGGTCCAGTTTGTCGGACAGTTCCCTTGCAGGGTCGTATCTCAAATTGGAGTCACCTTGAAGGGAAGAATGTGACAGTTCTTCTTGTGAAGAGGCCTTCCTGAGCTTCTTACCTGACGTCTTAGATACAGACAAGACTTCCTGAGACTGGGACATTAGGCGTGAGTCTCCCAGGGCATGTGGAGTGGTGACCTTGCCTGGGGGAGGGGGGCAGGATGGGCCGGGGCCGGGGGCAGGGGGGCTCGCCGCTTCACCTTGCGTAAAATGGCCATCACCATCTTTCCACTCTTCAGGGCACTGTCAACAATCCACCTGCAGGAATCAAGGGAAACGTGCATGTTGTAAAACAAAAAACAAATTGACGATACAACTGTCTTTTTATCTCATATTACTATATATGATATATAAATGCATCATAATCTAAAATGGGTGAGTTATATATATGTAATTACCAAACAAGGTATAATCATGATACATGCATGGAAGCTAGACATCCAGAATATTACGTGATACAAAATAAGCAACTGGATATTAAATTCTCTGAGAAGTCAGACTGTCTGAAATGTCTGACAATTTATCCAGGTGCTTAATAGATTACTTTGTATAAATATAATCATGATATTAGATTCATTTCTAAATCTAATAGCTAAAAGATAAGTTATAAAATTTACTTCAGAATCAGGAAACAAAAAAAAAATGTTCCAATTCTGATCACAAGGTTTAAATCCTGAGGAAAGGAAATGGGAAAATGGTACTTTCAGTCAGAAACAACCATACGGTAAGTTTATCTGTTTTGCCTGTAACTATAACAGAGTCTGCTATTTATAAACCCTGCATTCCTATGCTCATAGGTGTGCTACATTGTTTTTGTCAACATATTATAAAAGTGATGTTGCAGTAAGATGTTTTGAATTCCACCATTCATTGTCACCATGCATTTTACTGCAATAACTACTGAGAATTTTAATAGCTACATGTATGTGAATCCATTACACAATCTTACAGCACAGTCAAGTTGACAGAGAATGTCAGTATGACCTGTGCCCCCCACACGTCTTTCTCACCCCTTATCACAAATATTTCATTGACTCTGTCTGCTGTCTGCACCAGGACTACTTAAGATAACAGCGTTGGGGGGATTAAAACCAAATTTGTAATCTGCTTTACCATAACATTCCATACATTTGTATTAGGTGCTAACACCTGTGGGAGGTGGTACAATATTAGCCGACATGGAATTTACATTTTGTAAACCCTCAAGATTGCTCTGCAACACTGTATTATGGGCTTTGTACCTAATATATAGTACATGTAAAATCATTTACTAATACTAGGTAGTTCAGGACCTGGATATCTGATGTACCTGGAACAAAATTAAACACTGATTTGTACATCAAAGATAGGTAAATTGCATCAGTCTCTGACAATTTTGACAAATTATCTCTTAAAAACTAGTTATGCACTATTGATGGACTTCAGGAATTAAAAACATTCAATTTGGTTGTTTACAAAATGCAGTTCGTGATTTCTATCTAGACACCTGCATATAACATTACACAATCTTTTCCAAATAAATTCAAATCAAATCACAGTGAAGTGAATCAATCAGGTGGTAGTTACAGCTTTTCATATTATTAAGTATCGCAGGCTGTGAATTGAAGTGAAGTGAATCAATCATCTCATGCAATAACCCTGCTAGCCAGAACGGATTGGAAACATTTGCGGAATGTGTGTCAGATATCGAGATAGTTCCTGGTAATCAGAACAGATTAGTGCAGTGAAGTGGCTCGATTTCAGGCTGTATTACAGACGTCTTTTGTTGCAGGACACACCAAGGGCTGACCAAGGGGTTTGAAAAGCCCATGAAATCCAGTCACCCAAGCAGCGTGCCCCGCTTTTCATCGTAACTGGTGCAAAACGGACTGAAAGCATAACTCGACACAGAAATGTTTCCACGGATCGCAGCTTTGAGTGAGTTCTAGGCATTACAAGTGAAAAGTCTTGTAAGTTCAGCTTCCTCATGCATGCAATCTGACGTTGGAGCTGTTTTATCATTTTGCTGTGTAAACTCATGAGAGTAAACTGTCAAAGCTTAAAGTCTAAAGTCCAGGATTTGATTCCAGCATTGATCCTGTACCCACATTATCTGGTACATACATACAATTATTTCTCAAGAGCAAAAGCCATGCTTTTAAAGATCTCCTCATCTTGACATTCTGCACTAACTCAAAGATATTCTGATATACATGTACTTCAAGACTGAATTCTACTACAAAGACACTGAACAAACACTAGGAATTGAGTATATTTATTGGTTACAGGTTTAGACAGCAGCGAGGTTAAAAAGAATAAAGACCCCCCCATTCCCCCAGTTTAATGGCTCAGTCTGTAAATGTATTTTGTATGACGACCTGACCTAGACTTGAATGATCATAAATATCACCACTTCTCTGCTCCACAAGTGGGGCCAGAGGGAATTTAATACCAGGATTTAAGCTTGGTGGCCCTGAAGGATTGACGGCCTGTCGTTTTCCCCCGACACTTTAGACCCTTTATTCTCACATACTTATTATTTGTGTGACACTTTACTCTGTACTGATGGGATTGTCCATCAATCATAACTCGGGCACAGCGAGGTTCATTCTGAGGTTCACAGACTTTCACATTACAGTGTCTGAAAACTACAGGGCTCAAATCTATACCACGTTTTCCAGACATCAAAAAGCTACAAAAATAGACCATAACATGTCAAGGACAAAAGGTACAAAAAAAAGGTTCTGCTGCTGCAGTACCACGGAAAGCTGCCAGGAGGTCCATAATCTTCCTTGACCTTCATCTTCCCAAGACCTGAACCATTCAAATCTATGCCAAGTTTCCTCTATTTCCTCTTCTAAGATCTCATTCTAAGGATTCTTTGCCACCTGTTGTATGTTCATTCCCATTTCCCTTACAGAGCTGCATTCAATGCCATCATTCCCTCCAGGTACCAGTGAAAGATAATGCCAAACTCTGGCTAGTAATAGTACATGTAGGATACCGTTTCAAATGCACTCTGCATAGCAAAAACGTGTAAAGTGTTTGAGTCACCATCTTGTACATGACTGTATATTGTAATCTCTACCAGACTCAATTACTAGCTAGCCTGGTACTCCATGCAGATGTTAAGGATCTGGCTCATTCTCGATCTCAGGCTTTTGTCTGGCACTTCATCAATGACTTGCCTTTTCCAAAGACGTACTAACATGCCTAGAATACTGAGCGGGATCCTTATGTTGCAATGTGTTGTTAGGCGACAACCCCCCATGTCCCCTGTGACAGGAAGTCGTCATAACTGTCACCAGACTGACCACATCTGTAACTGATTAGTATGTGTGAATAAAGGACTCAGACCACAGTGTCTGAAGAGACAGTTCAAGCAGGCAGCCACAGAGTGCGGACCTCTTTCATAGCCTCTCCTTTCAATACCCTACACTTACATCTACCGTGATGTGAACATGTACTTGGAGATTAGTACGTACAAGCTCCAGAATGTGCTGTGGTCACACCCACACCATTACCATTGTCCAATAATCAATTGTTCTAAATTTGTGGTCTACAAAAATAGCCACCATGACAGTAACGACCTTGACACTGGCCCTTCGGGAAGAGCAGCCAAGGTCAATGCAGCAATAAAACTGCACCTGCGTCACCGTGGTTACAAGCAGGTATCAGAACTTCATGACTGGCTGATAGCAGGGGATTTGACCTTGACTGTATCTGTAAGCCACCTCAAGGTCAGGAGCAGAATGTTCAACTTTGAGTGACTGATGGATTATACTGTGTAGACCCTTAATTAGAATCATGCAAGAGGTATAATCTTACAGACATTGGTAGGAAATATTACAAATATGTAATCTTGCAGATATTAGTAGGGAATATCTCCAAGGCATTTTATGACAGCCTGTAATATCATGTGACCATTGATGGTAATACAAATTTCGTTCCAGATACAACTGTATTTGCTCTTACCTACTACCAAAAGGGATATTATTTAAGGCTATACATTTTGTGACTTTATCAGACAATTTCAGACAAATGCTTAAGGTAAAGTTCATTAGCATAGAGGAATGTCTATTTCAGGTTTGAAGAGTCAGTCATGATCCAGGCACAATATTCAGTACTCTGCAGCAGCTGGGAAGCCTGCCCTGCCACAGCCCCTAATCTCAGACATCCCAGCTAATTACAGCTCCTCCCCTGCCTATAGTCCCTCCCCAGGCTGTACTGTACTCAGGGAAACCTGACATGACATGGTACATTTGTACAGCCTGGGGCTACTGCATACAGACCCCCAGAGTCTGTGTTACATAATTACATGGTACATTTGCAGCCCAGAGCCAGCATATGGACTTAATCTCCAAGCAGATCTTTTAGTACCCAAGGCACTATCCAATACATAGGCAAGACAGAGCCAATTATGAGGACAGTATCCAATAGGCAAGGCAGTATCCAATAGGTACTTATAAGACTGGCCTATTGGATAGTGTCTTGGCTACATTCTGCTTGGAGATTTAAAACTACAGACCCCCCATACATACATGTATTACATGATAGGTGTATGTAATTTTGTACACCAGGCCAGACTAGAGCCATCCTACAGACCCCCAGAGCTGTGATTACATGGCTGATTAACCACATAAAGCAGGCAAGCACAGGACAGCTAACATCTGTGGACACAGTATTACATACTGCCTGGTTCTGAAAAGGAAGTCCATGAATCTCCACTGTTTGGAAAAGGGGATAGAGGTCAAGTCTGGGGGAAGTCAAACTAAATAAGGGTAACCAAGTAACAAATTGTCAGCAATCATGATGTTTGGTGATACTCTCCAAGCAAAGGTTGGTGGAGAAGATTGTGACCTTTTAATATGCCGGGGTTTTTATTGTTTTTTTTTTTGTGGGGGTAGCGACAGGGCTACATGTACCCGGGGCATGTTAAAAAGGTCACAATGGTCCCTACTAACCTCTGCTTAGAGAGTAGTGTGATTAATGTTATCATCAAGAAGTTAACATAACCCTGTGTATCTGCTTATGTACATGTACATGTACATGTACATAATGTATATGTATCATATATATTACAACACACAAACGCACATACACAAACACCCTTCTGCTGTTTTCTACTGCCATGTACAGTGCAGCTTTGGAAGGACTAGATAATTATCATCACACAAAATGCTTCAAACCTGTACCATCCATCTATACATCGATGCATTACAAGCAAAACTTTTCCTGAAAAACAAAAGAAGCTCCTTACCGAAGTCTTCCCCTGACCAGGCCCTGCCACCTCTCTCACAGATCTACATGTAGCAACCACATGCTAGTACTTAAGGTGACCCATGGGATAATTTGTGACAATAACAATTAACAGCCTGGAGTCCGTTTATCAAAACTCTGCTTAATGGCATTGTTAAGATAGAGGTGTCTTTTAATGCTAAGGTCAGAATAATGAGTCTGGGTCCTATCAGGTGTACATAGTACACGTAACAATGTAGTCTCAAAAGGTCTGTCAAAAAATGACAGAAGAAAAGTATGTACCGGTAATGCTAACAAGGAGGCCATAATTTACTAGATTGTACAGGAGACATTTAAGTTGTTTTTCTGACTCAACTCAGCTGGGACTGGGTGGGATCATAAACCAATTAATTTCTAACATAGTAATTTAGATATACTAGTAACCAGCCATTATCTGGACAGGTAAAAAGTTTGTGCAGATGATCTACATGTACATGTATGCTCCAACAAACAACATATCAAGCAAAGGGTCTTTACAACTTACTAGTACTTTAAAAAGCAATTGTAAGTTATAAAGACTTCATGGGCTAAAGCAAAGTTGTTACTCTGGTAACTCAACCACTTCCAAAACTTCATCTTATCCCAAAAGTACCAGCAGTATAGTGGACAACACAATTTGCATACATCAGTCACTTGCCAATACGCTACATTAAAGACTTCCAGTAACTTTTGTGTGTTTTCCATGGATACGGACACTGTTAAGAGGTAATGTTACCCCTGAAAGGCATCTGTGCCTTACAGCTGTATATTTATAGTACCATTGTTGGAACAATACACCATTACCTGCAACACCTGCCTGCCCCCTCAAGGTTTTTCCCACATCAAGCCTTTTCCCATACCACTAATGATTCCCTCTTGGGGGCATTTAAAACTCCTTCCACCTGCTGTATTGTATCACTTTTATAAGCTCTATTGCTGTTCTTACATCTTGATACAGATGTCAGACAAAAGTAGGAATCAATGGCATGAATCAGGTGTCGTCCTACAGGATGTCTGCAAATGTGCACACCTGAGCTGACCTTATCAGCCTAAAATGCCAGCTTTTTAAACTTGAACAAAACTTAGGAAGCCATCTCCATCTTAACCAATAAAATCTGATGGTCACTACAGACAGGATTTTTAAGGCTAATGTCTATAGGAAAAAAATCATCTAAGGGATCGCCAAAAAGTGGTCGAATATTTTTTTGACCTGAGATAGCCCTTATCATTGAAATGGTCACTTCTACAGGTTGCATGCACCAGATGCTCACAGTCACAGTGAAATAAACTGCACAATAATGCTTCCTTACCTGGCCTTCTCTAGAGACACTTTGACCATCAGATGTCCGTTGACCTCTAAGACCTCATCCCCGACCTTCAGTCTCCTGTCCTGAGCAGCGTGCCCATCTCTCGTTACCGTGGCGACCTGGATGTTCCCTAAAACCTTCTTTCCTGACGTCTTCTTCTGTTTACTGGCCCCATCCTGCACGGGGACGTTGGTTAGAGTTATCCCAAACTCCTCCAAGCTGGGACAGTTTCTGAAGGTGAAAACTTTAATGTCCTGGTGGTCTTTATCATCTGCCAGCAGGCTCAGCGAGGTGATTGGCCCAGAAATCTCCGGCACACCTGCCTTCCCCGACTTCTTGGCTGGCTTGACCTTCAAAGAAAGTAGGTAGTATTAAGAAATGGATAAAAAATACACAAACACAACAGAAGTTTTTAGGAGATATAGTGGAAAAGAGGTAGTATTTCAGACCTCTAACCTCTCCGCAACATTTTGTCTCAATTCTTTTGTTTTGTCAGCCTAAAGTATCCAAGTTTGCTAAGTTATTGTGTTGCCTTAGTGGATTGTAATTTTATTTAGGGTGAATTAACATTAATTTGTTTTGAATATAACTTTTGTATTAGTAAATACATGGTATGTTTTACCAAAGGAGAAAAATAAGTCAAACAGACAAACCTTCTTCTGTTTGGGGGAGATGGAGGTGAGGTATGTCTTGAGGATTTCTACAGCGTGCTGCGTGTCGCCCTCCAAGTCTCCCGCCGGCGGCGACACAACCAGAGTCTGCAGGAACTGGTCTGCGTTCTGTTCCGTAATCGGCATGGCAACAGATTGTCACACGCTGTGGCGCAGGCTTATGGTTGATATGAAAGACACCTGCTGTGGAAAACAGAGGGAAAACAAAGCAGGGTTGAAAGGCATCGCAATTTTCTGGTCATTCTTTTAAATTCATGTAGTAAGTTGAATCAATTCTACCCAATACTGTTATCTGTGAGGCAAAAATGGGGTGTCACTGATGGAAAACAGTTGCTTGTTTCGTATCACTGGCTGATTAACTAGCCATCTGTTGTAACTCAAAAAGTAAAGATATGCGCATCTAGCTTGTTTCAAGGCTATTTCAAATGTTGTAAGTATGAAATAGTGATGAAAATCAAGAAATGGCAATAAATGTCAATACCTGACAGATTTCACTTGGACTCATTTTCATGTTAGTATTCCAATCCAGCATCATTTCTGTCGCTTTTATAAAAATCTGAGAACCAAGATATTAAATTGATGAGGCTTAACCATGGGTTATTGCATGCAACTTAACCAATTTGCAGGTGAAAACCCTGGCAGTCTGAAATATCACAGGTTAAGGGGAAAGTATTGTTCTGATCCATAATTTTGTTGACTGGTTAAATCTGATCGGGGATGCCAGGTGCATTAATAGGCAGCAATAAGGCACATGTCAAAACACATCCCACCTGTTCCTGCTGCAACAGTGGGGCAAGCTTGTCTCTAACCCATCTGACTTCAGGGCCAGTGTTCTAGCCAGGCTGAACATTTTTTTTTTGTCATTTCAATTTTGTTTGACCTTATATCATGTTGAGGAGGTAGAAAAGAAATGACTTGAAAGACCTGCATGTTGGTTCATGATGCTAAACCTCTAGCAATAATGGATAGGATGTTGCTTTAGCCATTACGTACCCATCACAACACAGGTGCTTCAACTTCTCTCTATTACCTGTCACTCAATACTACCGATCATAGCAGGTATAGTCATTGAACAAACACCTCATTTCCTCCATACTCTGAGGTAATAAAACACAAACACACAAATAGACCCACTCCAATATACACACAATAAAGGAGGAAGTACAATGCACGCAAAATTGACAGTATTGACAGAAGATACCTAAGCATTACTATAAATGTCATTGATACAATCTTAGCTAGTTTGTTTAATACATTGTGATCTTCTTACAAGTTCTCTCTAGGTCTGTTCAGCATTTGAGCAATTCTTGCCAAAATGATAAAATCAATTTTTATCTCAGCATGGAAGTTCATCTGTATTGGAAAATGACATCCATTATGAACATGGACTGAACTTTACAAAAGCAACACGGGAATGAACAAGTCATTTCGTAAAGGTCGTCTTATTTGTTTGTAATATTGTTTAGCAACACAGATTCCATACTACGCTAAATATTGATTTTGGTAAGAATTGCTATAAAACTGTCAGAAACCTGGAGAGAACCTGCAAAAATATTGCATGGTATAAAAACCTACCTTGCTATTGATCAGGTATGTACGTTAATGGGGATGCAATTGAAAGGAAAACTGGTAAGATTCAAATTCAAGCATATAAATGGTACCAACTAATGTGTGCACATCAATAATTTTGCACCAAGTTCTCAATTCCATGTACGTCAGTGTCTCCATTACAAAGGTTGAGTGCGGGGGTTACTCCAGGGCTTTGCATAAATCTAATCAGTGCAAACAAAAGCTGGTAATAAATGTCAGCGGATAGTTTACAAACCCACACAGGCCACGGTAAATGTTACCGACCCATTCTCTGGGGAGATGGGGCCGCAAAATACAATACATACAATTAACTCATCAAATTACTCACGGGAAGCTCTGCGGCTATAATGCCATTATGGCAGAATACAATTGTTTTTTTCTACCCTACTGATTGTTCAATGGCTAATGCAAAATCAATAGCATCTCCTAATTTGATATTTCACTCTCATATGCTGGTAAAATAAGATAAAGCAGCCACAAAATTTAGGAAGCATAAGCTTATGTTACCCTTTTCTCTAGATATCTTGGCTTAAGTTCAGACAAGAGTGATGAGAATTGAATAATGTAACTGCAAGACTTATTATTAACAGTTGGTCTTCTAAATCTGCTTTTCAAAGTCAGATTCTGAGGTCGTTTAAACTTCTCAAGGTCAAATCTATAATAGCTGGGAAAGGTCAAACAAAAACAAAGCAACCAGAGATGACAAACCTTGGAAACACACACACATCAACACATGACCAAAACAATACTTCACTCCCTTGGGATGAGGTTTAAACTTCATTGTTGATTTCAGGAGTTTGTAGTGACTTGTCTATCTAACACAATGAATACATCCACCTGTCATACCGGTAGATATTACATGGGGACTAACTGTAAGACTGGGAGTATCTGGATAAAAATGTGTTTCCCCTTCAAGCTTAAGGTAGATATTGATCCAGGTGTGAATCAATACTGACTGGGCTGTCCTAACATCTTTAAGGTGAGACAGATGAATAGATCTTCAGATCCACCAGGATATCAGTGATAACAAGGAGCAATCAGTATGAATCAGTGGACTTAAGATGGTCGACCATGGAGGCAGAAAGTCTTTATTCAGGTTCCTTGGTGGAGCACAGACCATTAAGAAACATACTGAAGATATACATGTATTAGTAGACATATCTACAATAAAGTCATTTTCCTAGCATTTACTACTAGTACAGTGAATGCCACAATGCAGTTGTGTTGTTCAGTCATTATCAACCCTACATCTGTACCAGAAGGGCTGGAATTTAATGCCAGAACACGTACTGTTCACCTGGGTTCAAGAGCCCTTAGGTCGGCATGTTAAGCCATGGTCAATGGTTAGCTGTACTGAACAGGTTTAACCTTTAGCACACTAAAATCAGCCATTTGGTTACTAAAAATTTCAGGTAAGCAAATGGCTGATTTAGTGGGATGCATTCTGACTGTCATCATCATCTGTCAGCTGTTAGGCAGATGACTGCAAGTTTGAAGTAGAAAGGTCAGAATAATTGAATCACTTCACTTCTGAAGGTCGACATATGTGCGACTGAAAATAGGAGGTGAGCAATGGTGTTGAACAAAAATATTATAACTTCATTGTGCGATGTACCAACACAGAGCTTTCATGCTACGACAGAGATCTTTTTCACAGACAGCTTGTACTATACTTAGTCTGTATACATAGTTTTACATATCTTAAATGTATGTTGGACTCCAGTCTTGCACAAGAACACCAGTCTCTTCCTACCCCAAGATCTGGACTTTCACCTAGGAATGTAACAGCTAAGCAAATACCAAAACCACCTGCCCAGTGGTATGTGTAACGGCACACCCTGACCCCCGAGGTCCGCATGTACAGACCAATGTTGATCAACTCTCCATTGTTAGGTACTACAGACGACATTGGTGTGAAGATAAACACAACGTTACTAAGCAATGGAACGTCCAAGCCACCTCACAATTGGATAATAATTATTCTACAATCTACAGCCCCAAAGCACACAGTCATAGCAATACAATTCATATCACTTCCTATGAAGTCAGTATTTTTGTGTCTCTTAGTCTTACTGTAATGTTGTGTCTTGATTGTCAGTTTTTATGCTACATCTATTTCTTTTACTTCTGGACTAGGAACTTTTGATTGAATCTAAAGATTAAAACCTCTTCCAGATTTGGAATTTTATGTCATACTGTATGTGTGTCTCTTCTTGTTTAAATACTGGAAAACTATAATTACAGTCAACCCTGTACAAGTGACAACCTCTACATACTACTTAGTAGTCCACCTGGCTATCGTGACCACCGTTTGACAAGCATTAAGAGTCCTGTCTACATGTGACCACCTGTTCACACAGACCAGATCAGTCCCCTGAGTGGTCTTCTTCCGCAGTTTGGAAGTGCACATAAATCTTGCAATGAGTTAGATCGCCCAACTAGTCAGTGAAGGCCACTTTTTGTCACAAAACCAGATTGAAATGCATGCAAACTAAGCAGCCCAAACAATAGAAAATATAACTTGATCAAGATTTCTGTGTACCTTAATGAACAGTCTTTCATGTGATCTGTTGTTGATAATCCCAAATTCTGATCAGAAAATAACGATTAGCTCACAAGCTGGCAATGTTGATAAAAGACAGACTGAAACAGTCATGAGTAAATCGTGAATAGATGGAATGTTTGTTGAATAGATGTTGTATTAGTTGAATAGATCTTGTATCATTTTGTTTAGATAGACGGAATATTTGTGGGATAGACAGTGTATTTGTTGAATAGACGGTTTGTTTGTTAAATGTCCAGAGTGATTCCCAGAATGTTCATGACAATAGCCAATGTTACTGATAAGTCTTGGCTTCCTGTAACAGCTGGGAAGTGAAGTGTACAACCACTTGTGTCAGACTGGCATGTTTCCTTTTCACTGATTGTTGGGCAACAAGGACACACCCACCTACATAGTGACTCACAACATGACATTGCACAGTAGTGCAGGGAGTACAAGCCACTTGACTCGGAAAAAATATGTGGAAAACATTTTCCTTGCGGCCATTTACTGTAGATAATCTAAAATAAGATTCCCTATCAGGAATCCATGACAAAAATCGATCTGCAAGATTAATGATCAACCCAAAAGTGGCTTTTGATGGGCGCCAATTAAAATCAACATACCCCCAACTGGGGTGAATCAATAACGGACTTTATCATTGAAATATCGGACTTGAAACTGAGACAAAATCGATCTACCTTCAACGAATTATGAAAGTTTAAAGACAAAGCTATGAATAATATCAACAGAGTCGGTATAACGTTCATACCAGTACTTATGGCGAGAGAGCGGAAATAACTCTTATTCTAAAGGACTTCCGTCTATATAACGTTACATCCGTGGCTTTGGCAATGAAGTAACTATTATTATGTAACGGTAGTATTAGTATTACGGCTGTAATTACTGTATCAAACGGTTTTAGAAAAACATCTCAACCCCCTATTACTCTAACCCGAGGCCCCCCGCCCTAAACGCCGTGCGTATGTAACGGTACACGCCACGGTACAATGGCTCTCACCTGCCGAACAACAACTTCAAAGAAAGCCACCTGTGCGGAGCGCCTCACCTTACTGAGAAAACAGCGGAACGCCCGCGCACTTCACGTCCAACTTCGGTACCGACATGTCCTGACAAGTCGCGGTAAACTTACCCCGACAGCGGAGATAAATCTGTATCGGGACGGGATCGATATATCACAGGTTCCCGATATTATGTGTCAGACTCGGACCGACAGCTTCAGCCTTCACATAACGGGACAAGGCGCCGCCTCCGCCGACTTAACTCACGAAACACTTGCGATGAGGAAATACGGTCCCACTTACGAGGTAAACCACATGATAAAGAACATGTATACTCTTACCTGAAGATGTGTTTGTGCCCTCCAGATGTCGTAAGGAGTTGGCACAGCAGTTTTAAGACGTCTGCCCCACACTGTGGTCAGGTTTAGCCGCACACTCAGGACACGGCAAAGTTTGGAGCGGAGACAGCTGATTGGTCAACGCGCGGCACGAACCCGGATGTGCGAACTTTGACCCACTTGGGAAACAAACCGCGAAAGACGTGACGCAGGCACTTCCGGGTTATGTACTGTCGACCTGGCGACGCGACGACGAGACGTTTGCCTTCAACCCTGTCTTCTTTTCTTCTGGCATTACACTGCTGCTCGAATCCTACGCTGAGACATGTTTGACTCAATCCTTGTGCTTGGCAAGAAAGCTTTGGTAACTTCACTAAATTGTGTCTTGTCTTGACGTGACGGCCTCTTCGAGCAGTTTTTAGTTGATAGTTAGCGTTTGTTTAGTCGTCTTAGACGCCTTACCCAGGAAACTATACAAACACACACACAAAATAAGAGTTCTACTTCCCGTTTTATCGGTACCTTTGAGTTTCCGTAGTTAAGTCTCGTTTACTAAATCTTGTTAATCTGAATTGCTGTTTTAAATTGATAATAATGAAAGAAAATAATTATTGTGATACTATCTAATACACACACCAAAAAGTCCCAAATTATATCTTTGCTCCAAATCCAATCAATGTAGACAACAGGAACACGCTTTCATGGCTAAATGTAATGTTATCAAAAGACTGCTGAACCCAAGGCAGGATCATGTCCTGCTGTGATTGTTGTTGACTCAGCCAGCTGGTCCAAACTCCATCCTGACACGTCACGCCAGACATGCCACAGGAACTGACAGTGATTCATTTGACTTTAAACGACGTGTGCATAACAGATAGAAACCCAAATTATATCATGTACGCACGACTGGTCACCCTATAGGCTTTAAATGTTGTTTATAGACCAGCATAGTACCTGCTTATATGGCATAGTTACCCGTAGTAGCTTGCTTTATATACGCACGATGCGTCAGCTGACATCGCGAAAGGGGGTATAGCTCAGTGGTAGAGCATTCGACTGCAGATCGAGAGGTCCCCGGTTCAAATCCGGGTGCCCCCTTCAAGCTTTTTTTTCTGTCTTCTTTTTTTTCCCCTTTTCTACGTTTATTGTTTTCTGTGTGTATACGCTACTTTTGGAATTAAGATTTTTTTCTCATAATCGTGATAAGATTTTATTTTTACTACACGATTCGAAGTATGCATTTGAAGAACAGCGAATATTGCAAGTGGTCCTACTCCTAGAGTGAGGTTGTTGTATAAACACCGTAAAAAGATATAGATAAATAGCAAGTAGATTAAATCGCATAAAAATCTCAGCTTTAGGGTCTTTGGGGCTGATTTCTCACTTCCGTAGCCTTGTTGCGTCACCCCTATTTCATCTAAGTAATAGAATAGTCTAAATGCCTTACTTGCAGCTGAAATATAATACGAAGTCTGATTGGCCAATTCTTCCACAGCACCAATGAGAAGCATCGACACGGACGCGTTTGCCCTCAACCAAGATGGCGAAAGTAGGTTGTGCGAGTGTATCATGTCATGTTTGTCATTTCTGCTCTTGAAATAAGAATATCTAGACCACCTTGTCAAGCAGAAGTGCTTCCAGACAGCTCACTGACTCGTTGGAGAGAAGTTTGGGTCTTGCGTATGGAGAGAATTCGGTAATATGGCGCTCGTGCAGAAGTGTCGTCTGCTAGGCCTGTGTAGCAGAAGACTGGCGCACATGGCATGCATGGCACGAACAACAACACACCGTCCCTCGCTCTCTGCAATTCTGTTTACCTCGGACTTTGTGCAACAGAACCATCGCATGGGTGTTTTTGCACGTTTTTCAAGTTCGCCCGGGGTGTGTGGCTTTGACAGCACGATCTTCGCGTTGTCCTCGGGACATGGAAAGTGCGGGGTGGCGGTGGTACGAGTGTCGGGACCCCGGGCATCCTCCGCCGTCCGCCGGCTGACCAGGCGTCCGGTCCTGCCTAAGGGGAGACGAGCGGCGCTGAGGAGACTGTACGATCCCGCAGGAGAACCGCTGGACAAGGGCCTGGTCATCTGGTTCCCAGGTAGATAACGGAGATCTTTATTGACACAACAAAAGTACAGCGAGATTCTTATTTGTATTGATCAACCTTAGAACTATAGAAAAGTTCAGGCGATTGTAGATTGGTTTCCGATCCAAGTGAATAATAAAAATAATATATGTTATGATAGTGTATTGCAAAACCATGCCCGAAGGCTAACAAACAAAGGAAAACACAAAAAAAGCAAAGGAAAACACGCTTAACACCATTATATAAGTGAACCAACTGGAACTTTAAAAATGACTCAGAGAACATAAAATTTGGATAAAAAGGAGAGAAAATTGTGTTAAAGTTTTACAGCTCCTGTTACACTGTATTTTCTTTCCGTTCCTTCAGGACCCTACAGTTTTACAGGAGAGGACAGCTGTGAGTTTCACGTCCACGGTGGCCCCTCTGTGGTCACCTCCCTCCTGTTGGCCCTGGGGGGCATGGACGGACTGAGACCTGCAGAGGCTGGGGAGTTCACCAAGAGGTTTGTTTGTCCACAGTAGCCCTTCTTTTGTTACTATCTTTCTCCTGGTGCAGGGAGAAAATGTATGGCAATGAATACAGGAAGAAAAAAAAACATACATGTTCGAGAAATCATTTTTGGAATGGTGTGTGTATTGGGGGCATCTTTTTGCAGTTACTGTTGCAGTTCATCCTTTGATTTGACCTCCACCAGGGCATTCCAGAATGGGAAGCTTGACTTAACGGAGGTCGAGGGTCTAGCAGACCTGATCCACGCCGAGACAGAGGCACAGCGGAAACAGGCACTGCGCCAAATGGAGGGAGACCTCAGCAGGCTGTACTCTGACTGGTCCAGGAGATTACTGAAGGTAGGTCAACCCCAGCAAACTGTTCTCTGATTGATCTATCAGTGGGCTGTACTGATTGGTCCAGGTGATTACAATATAACAGTTAACAACAGTTGAATGAGCAGTGAATCTTGTGTGCAGAGGTATGATGTGCGATTTTACCATTCCAGTGTGTTGCCAACGTTGAAGCGTACATCGACTTCAGTGAGGATGAGAACATTGAGCCTGGTGTGCTGGATGACGGTGAGGGAAAATTGTCATGGATTCTGCCAAAATTTTCTGCACATTTTTGCCAGAAATTGTAGTCAAGCTTGATTCTTGATTTCCAGCACTTTTTTGCCTGGATTCTACATCTTTACTCACAATGATGCCAGGCCACATTTGTTACATGTTTCAAGCTTTTATGAAAAAAAGCCACGGGACTGAAAACTTGGACCAAATGATATCATCTTTTTATAATAGTGGAGAGGGAGGTGTGTCGACTGAGGGAAGAGCTGGAGCGTCACCTTAGCGATGGTCGTCGTGGTGAGAGACTGAGGAGCGGGGTGCAGGTGGCCATTCTGGGCAGACCCAACGTGGGGAAGAGCAGCCTGCTCAATGCTGTGTGTAAGTTGGAGAGTGACTGCCTCTGTGACAGACCCATACACATTAAAATTGAGTTGTCAAAAACTAACACAGGAATAATGACAATGTAACATAATGAAGCTTCATGTCTTGTTTCAACTTACATGTAACGTTATTAGAAACAGTCAAAGTTCATTGGATTCACCATAATTTGAGAATGTGCCTTTCTAAAAGGGGCGCATGTGATAGCAGTGTACCATTTTGTGATGGGTATATCGTTTTGGGACAGAATTGTACCATTTTGTGATGGGGTACTAGTATATTGTTTTGGGACAGAATTGTACCATTTTGTGATGGTGGTGCTCTGTGACCTCCCCAGGTCAGAGACCTGCTGCCATCGTCACCCCCATTGCTGGCACCACCCGAGATGTGGTAGAGTCCGCCGTGAACCTGGGCGGGTACCCAGTGTTGCTAAGCGACACGGCAGGACTACGGGAAACAGAGGATGTTGTGGAGAAGGAGGGTGTGAGGAGAGCCAGGCAGAGGTAGGGCTTCCAATATGGCTGACAATCCATGCATTGTACACATTGGACAATATCTTTTAGAAAAGCTTTCTTAAATGTTTCCTGGAAATTCCACTGCACAATGTCTTATCATACCTGTGTCATGTTCATCTTCCTAGAGCCCAGCAGGCTGACATCTCAGTCCTGGTGTTGGATGCTACAGATGTCATGGCTACCGTATCCCGGCAACCAGGTCACTACCTGACCTTACAGCAGTACATACAGGACCACATCCCTGACCTTGGCCTACAGGGCACGACCTTTGACACGAAACAGGACCATGAGCCCTACGGACTCGTACCTTATCGTGGTGAACAAGTCAGACTTAGTCAATGAAGGAGGAAGTCTGAGAAGTCTGGTGGCGAGCTCGGAGCTCGCAACGGAAGGGGACAGATCGAGAAGCGGAGACGTGTGTGTGATGTCGTGTCTCACAGGGGAGGGCATGGATGGGTTCGTACAACTCCTGCAGCTCAAAGTCAATCTCATGTAAGTCACTGTAACATTGACGTGTGTAACATTCTTTTAGAAGTAGAATGTTTTAAATCTTCTGGGGGAAAAATGTTTTCTCTCAAGATTTGTATCAAAATTCGACATTAAGTTTTACTATAAAACCTGGACATGCTATTCAGTACATAAGTTTGACCCCCGTCAGCCAGTTGTGCTGCCTTGTCAAGACAAGGCAGCTTTTGATCTCATTGTTTAAAGAATTGTTCATAGGCTCAACTGGCACAAAGATCAGGATCTGACCACCTGTCTTACAGGTTTGGGAATCCCCTCGCAGGTAACCCCCATTTCACCTGACATGTCACCTGTCTTACAGGTGTGGGAACCCCCTCGCAGGTAACCCCAGTTTCACCCAGGCTCGTCACCGGTCCCACCTGACAGCCTGTGTACAGGCGCTGTGTTCCTATAGGGACACCAGCAGCCGGGACTTGGTCCTGGCAGCTGAGGAGCTACGGACAGGTCTGAGACACCTGGGGAAGATCACGGGGAGGATGGGCGCTGAGGAGATTCTAGATGTCATCTTCAGGGACTTCTGCATCGGGAAGTAATGACATAAGGGATACAAATGAAAGTTTGTGTTTGCAAGTATTCGACTAATGATCTAAATGGACCTCCTGCCCGACCACGGGTCAGATCGTCCAATGACTTAATCTCTATTTCGTATAGATAATGTACATGTGATAAACATGAAACCACACAGGATAGAAAAGAGACCATTTATTTATTCCACAGTCAGCCCATCTTAAATGTTGTCCCCTCTGGGCCATGCTGCTATCACGAATACAATAGTATATACAACTTTGCATAGAAAATATATACCTTAACCCCCGCTATACACATTCTATATTATTATAAAGCTGGCAGTGTGCATATGCAGCATTACCAAAGATCCACAAAATGTTACCAAGTCTGTGTCTACTTTTCACTCTGTAAGCAAAACTAGAAAGGCGTAATACATGAATACTGCTTTTTACCAGGGTATCATTACTGCTTATTTGCATTGAAGACAAAGTAACACCCATAATTCATCGTACCCATGTATACATTGACAACCATTCTACGTAACAGTTTATATCTGAGATATTATTGATAACTTTGAGTTTGTAATCTCTCAGGAAACATGTTTTTGTGTACATTAACTGATAGAAGGTTGAATTTACAGTCAACACTAATGACATTATGTGCAAGAGAATAAATACATTTGCACAGTGATGTGGTGGAAGGATACAGTCAAACCCTAACACCCATCAATAAAAATTTCTCCCAGTTTTTTTGGCATACATGTATAACAGGTGTAACAAGAGACTGCAGCTGTGATAATCATGGTGTACAAGTTATCCAATTTGTAAACCACATAATTCCCATTTCCACAGGTTTACACCTGTCATCACAGCTATGTATTGATACTAACATTTAAAAAAATTACTCAGAAACGTGGTACTCTACAATTCAATATACAAGGAAATAACTACCAATGGCAGAAATTGTGTATCTTTAAGTGATTAAAAATAGGTTACTCTTGACTTAAGCTTCAGTAAGGCTTACCCTGGGCAAATACCAGTATAGGTCATATTGCAACTGCATGAAGTATAAATGTTCACAGCACCAAGCCCACCACCGTCTTACATTAACATTACACTATATACAATACTCATCCTCAGGCTTTTAAAGCCTCACCATATACAACCTCTCAACAGGTCAAACCAACCAGTTTGTTATTTCCAGGTCCTGGCAAAACAAGGCTTTATGAGTGAACCTGGTGGCAAAAGATTTCAGGGATGCATACAACACTCAAATTATTCTGTGCACTTGTGATACATGTATAACCAGTCACAGGTCCAGGAAACAAGGAACTACATTGGTCTGGCCTGTCTACTGTGCTAATATTTTTCTGTCATGAATGAAACTGTAAGCAAAGAAAAAGCACACTGAAGAAAAAGTGTTACATCTGACAGGAAGTACTGCAAAAGCATAAAAATAAAATGTAAGAAATTTACAACAAAATGTTCCAACAAAATTGTAGCCCTTCAAGCTTTGTAGTAAAATATAATGAAGTAAGTCTTCCACCTCACAGTCAATGCAGAAGAGACTATTGATAGTAATATTATGCAATAGACATACAATATCAGGTGGTAGTACTGCTGACACTATCACTATTTCCTTGAATAACTGATTTCAACTTATTGTAACATACATGAGTTTCTGATACTAAGTAATTTCCATCCTTGCTACTTTCATTTTAGGTGTTCTCCATCTCACAATACAACTTTTTCTTAGTTCTTGAGGACTTTTCCATGAAGGTATTTAAAGAAATTCATCTCTCTAATGTACCGCAAAGAGGGCTCCCAAAGACTGCTCATACTTAAAAAGTTCCACCTGTAACCAATGCATTTTGGATATGGATGGACAACAAACCATTGAATGCAGTACATACAGTACCCAACATAATTTCACACCTTTTGACATGATTTGAAGAATGGAGAATAAAACTTTAAAGGCAAATCTCTAGCCACCTAGACCTGACGGTTACAAACTAAAGCTGTTCAGTACAATGTAGTATGTTTAACCCTTTACACTTTGTGGGTGCTTCTGTGCACCGAATCAGTAACCAGCAGTGTAAGGGTGAAGTTAAGGCAGCTGGGAATGAGAATGGCAGACACAAAACACTAACCTCTCACCGAGTCTACATTACAACCAAAACAGAAATCACCAAAACTTCTGAGGATGGCAGCTGTATAGCAGCACTGTGTGCAACAAACTTAAAAAAGAAAGAAAAATGGAAATCTAATGAAACCTAGGACTCCAAGTGTTAAATACAGTAACTTTCTGTTTACAGATACACATTGGAGCATTTTCTTTGAAAGCAAGTACATGTGCCCAAATGACATGGCCCAACTTGCAGCACATTAACCCTAAAAGTGTTGAGTAAGTCTGCATGTGTATTGGAAGCCAGATGAGTAGGGTTGATGGATCAATTGATCCTAACACTTTGAGGGTTAAGTGTATGTACCTGCAGTTGGTCCTCACAAAGATTTCACTACCAGGTATGTAAAACAATCTTAACCAGTTTGTAACTTATTGCGAATGCTGTTGCCATACTGTTGTTGATTGCTGTGGGTTGGTGTCCATGACAACAGGTTTCCATGATGATGAATCACATGGGTGCGGCCACCTGTGGAAGTCCTTCCTCCACCCCAGGCATGCCTGCATCTGCTGGCAGGGAAAACAATTAGAGAATCGTTGTAAGGAACTTTTGGAAGCCTGCGTGATAACCATGACACCTGTATCAAACATTATCACAGTCTAGGTATAACATAAAAGATAGTATATAAAACAATGGCCTACCATGCATCTGTACATCTCCTGTCTCCTGGTCCTCTGGCTCATCATCATCACCATCTTCATCTTCCTCGTCATTGTCATCCTCATCATCACCCTCACCTAAGTCATCACCCATCTCGTCACCTTCATCCCCCTCATCACCATCACCTGTCAATACACCATCACCATGGTTACCACCACCATCATCCCCATAATCATCATCTATCCCAGCATTCACTGCCCTATCTACAGCATCGTCATCGTCGCCAAGATAATCCTTGGCCAGCTCGTCATAGTCAGCATCATCACCCACTAGCCGTACCTGACCCCGCTCACCCTCATCATCCTTGTAATCATCCTCATCCTCTGATTCTTCCTCTTCATCATTATAATCTGCATCCCCATTTTCCTCATCTTTTCCTAAGCGGTAACCCTCATCATCCTCCACATCTGCTTCTACAGCTCTCCCGCCATTATCATAAAAAATACCGTCACCCCCTCCTCCCCGTTCCTTGTCCCCCTCCCCACCGTGGTTAGAAGAATAATCCCCCTCCCCTGCCGACAGGTTGGTGCCATCACCGTGCTCACCATCACCCCCCTGCATGTCCAGGTCTCTGTCAGCCTCGGCCAGGTGAGGCACAATCTGGTTGTCATGGTAATATTCCTGCACGCCTTCGTTCTCCTCCTTGATGATCTGCTGGTTCTGCTCCTCGGCAGCCTTCTCATCATCAGGAATCTCGTTGTTGCCGATGTGGTCGTCATCCGCACCTTCATCATCCTCATTGTACTCTACTGCATCACCATCCCCACGGTCACCTGTCCAGGAAAAAATCATGTTATCAGGCAGAGATACTAGTATATAGAATACTGCTGTGAATTCCGTATCACCCTAGATTCCAGCCCGACCCGCAGGAGCGCTGGGACCAAGGGTGATGCAAACGAAATACACTGTGTTGTATTTTATATATGTCGTACCTACCTGAGAAAACACTCATTTAAATGCAAAAAGTGCCAAAATGTTCCCCTCAAAATGCAGGAAATAATGTTTCATATCTAGTTAACATTTTAACATTTGCCCACAGATCCCCTAGGATTGTTGCACGACATTATGTCACATCAATGAAAATTGAGATGACATAAATTTAAAGCAGGCTAGAACATTGCATGCACCTAACTCCAAACAGTTCTTTTGTCCTGCTGGAGTCCTGAACAGTTTGTTTGTTTGTTTGTTTACCTTCCTGTAGCTCCTCTTCATTGTCCTCACCAGCGTGCCCCCCCTCCATGTGTTCCTCCTGTACCAGCTCGTCTTCTCCGTGTTCTCCTAGAACCCCCTCCTCCCCAGCATGACCCCCCTCCAGGTGCTCCCCCTGCTCCTGCGCTGGACCCCCCTCCTCTGCCCTCTCCCCAGCATCACCCCCCTCCTGGAACATGGTGTCCTTAGCCTCCTCCTGTGGGCAGGTGTGAACAGTAAGTAGAATTTCAGTTGGTCCCTTGACTCTTGCCTTGTCATGAACATTAACAAGATCTATTCTAATTAGTTGAGGTTTAAACATTTTCTCATTCTGAATACTGTAAACTACATTGATAACATCCTTTGTTCTGAAAAAGTCATTCCATTCTACAGAACTAGCATTCAGTAGGATACATGGCTACAATTCTTCACAGCAAGCAAACCTGAAGTGTTTCACAAATAGTGGTGTGTGAAGAGCCTGGGACAGTTCTATGATTTTTACCTCTACGATTTCATATGGAACATTCCTATGCTACAAGTACGAATACGGCAGGAGGGAGGAAAAGTCCACACGTGCAGTAAGAGGGGGGTTTTCACATGCAAGGAAACTGCAGTGTCTTGTAATAGTGTTAAGGACATTTGGCAAGCAAGAAATAAACAGCATGTACAGTGCCACTGCAAGGAAAAACGATAGTGTTACCAAAGAAGACTTTACTTTGTCTCAGTAATATTGTTACTCTACCACAACAGTCAACAGAGGCAAAATAGGGAAGAAAGAAGGGAGAACATGTAGATAGATTTAAGAGAAAAGAAGCACACATATATAGGCCCCAAAACATTTTGAAATCTGTTTCACTCAATTTTTCACAGCATCTTCATGAAACCAGTCCATGGTTTTCAAGGAATGGAGATTTTGAATTGAAAGAAGAGTTGTGTAGCTGTGTGGCAGCCTGAGATGTGAGGAGTTGTGTATAAACACAAGGCAGTATGAGAGGTTAGTATAAGCCACATCACGCCTGCACACGACTGGACCTGTGGTTCCTCCCCATCACCGTATACGTAATCCTCAGCACGATTTACGTCTCCATTATCATCATCATCATCATCATCTGCATCTGCATCTACAGCGTAATCATCCACCTGCTCATTCTCTCCTTCCTGCTGTCCTTCCTCCCCAGCCTCAGCGGCTTCACCTGCAGGAGACATGAGTTCTTATTCTGTAGGGTCACACTACAAGTTGTAGCTTAATCACAGTGTCAGAATGAAGACAGAGCAACAAACAAACAACAATAGGTCGCACTCATAAACAAAAGACGATGGTGTACAAAGACATACTAGTACACTGGTTTGGTTTGTTGATTGCAGATTAACCTTAGGGAAAGTTTTGTTAATCTACGGTAAGATTACTCTATAGGTTAGACGTGTCGCATACATCTTCACCATCTCAACAATCACCTAAGTACAGACATTCATATACATGTATATTTCAACATCCTTACTGCTTTGTCAGTTGGTCAGACTTGCAGTTAATCCTTTGTTTACCAAATAAATAGTTTTGTTGGCAGACAGAAGGTTAAAAGAGGTGACCTCACCTGGCCCCTTGTCCTGCAGCCAGACTACCTATAGATTTACCCTTCCCAGAATTCCCCTGCGCACCTTCATGTCCGTGGTCCATTTCCCCGGCTCCAGGCGGCTGGATGTTCCCCACCCCCTCCACGCCGCCCTCCTGGCCCTGTGCTGCTGCAGCTACACCCCCTAGCTGCTGCTGCTGGTCTGCCAGCTGCTGCTGCACCCCGTGTACAGCCTGGGGCCTGGTGTAACAACACAGGAAACATTTCTTATCTTGAAAGTGTGTTATCTGTGTTGGTAGAAGTCATTATAACATTTAAACTGTAATTACCAACACAAGAAATAGGTCTTCTTTTCAACTGTACAACTCCAGTCTTTGTCAAGGACTGAGAGATCCACTGCCTCTATTACGTCGTGTTATGTATATGACATGCAACTTGGTAACTAGTGGATCATAGGTTACAGAAAGTCTGTGGTACCCCCCGTCTCTCATTTCTTGACAAAGACTGGAGTCAGCACACCGTCAAAACATGTGTCACAAGGAAACACTAATACTGAGGAGCTTCTATTTTGCAAAACCTCTCCTTATAATTCTGTCTCATACCAGCTGTAACCTAGGACTTACTAAAAGACACCTCCAGTGGAACATGGTACACGGACTCTACTACATAACTGTAAGGGACTACACAATGCACGAAGACATTTTCCAGGTAGGACATACTTGTCGAACTGCCCTGTCACATTTTGCACGGAATACAATTCGCTGTGGTTCCAGGATTCCTGGGCCCATGTCAGGCCCGTGATGATTGGTTGTTCCTGTGCAGCTGAGTTGTTCCAATGCCCGCCTGACTGTGTCATGTTCGTTGTAGCTGACGTGTTTTCCTGCTCAGTGATGAGGAGTGCCGTCATGTTCCTGTGGAGACTTTCCCAAGCGGTCCTGTGAGTGGCATGTGGTACCAGACTGGTGATGCAGTTCAGCGACACAGTGAGGTTTGTCTGTTTGTTTGTTTGCAGAGATGATGCAGAGTCTGCACTGGTCTGTTGCGATGTTTGACAAAGCATCCTTTACAGATTGCAAATCCTTGAAAAGTTGGTGCTTTACTATACATGTATGATATAATTGATACCTAATAATTAGAACCTCCCTGAATAATGCCATTAGGTCAGTAAATCATAAGATATTGGTCAGGAGTTTCCTGGGTGTTCTGACCCTGACCTTAAAGCAAGAAAATTGGACTCACCGGATGTTAGCAGCCAGGTTCGGCAGCTGCTGGTTCATCTGAACAACCCCTTGGTGCAGCTGCGCCTCCTGTGGATCTTGGTTGGGAACTGCAGCTCCTGCAGCTTCAAAGCAATGCATGTACGTCATATATAATTGAGTAAATTGCATTAAATGTCCTTAAAAACAATGCCACAATCGTTAACAAGTAACAAGGAGCAATCTCATATATATTTCATATATAAACTGGACTAGAATTCAATTAAACGTAAACCATAGCACATGTATTCATAAAATTAAATCCTCTGACATACAAATTAGGATTTATAAAGTATACTGGGCAGATAATACCATTACATTTGGCCATTGAAGGCTGTAGTTTTAAAAATACCCTGAAACAAGGTAAAATGAGCTAGCAAATACCCTACCCTGGAACATTGCCTTACCTAGCTGCGGTGCCTGCTGCTGTGCTGCGGAGTACAGAGCCTGCAGCTGGCTGTACCTGTCTGCAACCTCGCGTAACTTCCCGTCACACTCCGCATTGGCAGCCTCCATCTGCTGCTTGCACTGCATGCTGGGAACAGATAACAGACAGGGTTGGTGGACCTTCCTGTCAATCTGCAGTAACTGTTACAAAATATGCCCCTCCCTTCCAGCTACTCTACTGGATTGCAAAAACCTACACACACACATGCACATCACACACATATGCACATGCGCACACACGCACACACACTCTCTCTCTCACTGAAAACAATACCTACGTATCTGGAACAAACAAAACAAACAAACGAAAATCCCCATACTGACCTGGTGAACTCCAGTTTTTCCTGTACTTTTCTGTCATTGTCCTGCTGTTGTTGTTGCATCTCTTCTGCCAATGCATTATGCTGCCCTTGTAACTCCTGGAAGCGGGCTGGAAAAACAAGCAAGTAAATAAGTAAACATGTAGCAGCGATTCGAAATTCTAATCACTGAGACCAAAGAGGTTATTGTACTTTTTTTAAAATTTAATATATACAATCATTGTACATGGAGAAGCATTTTACTAAACAGATGTGTTGACTTGACTGAGCTTACCTTGTAAACTCTCCAGCTCTTTTCTGGCTCCTGAAGCCTCAGCCTCAATGGTTCCCTGATAGAACAGGAGTCAAAATTTTCATGTCAACAAGGATAAATAAATAAATAAATGTAACAAGTGGAACACTTCTTGTCATGTACATATGACTTTTTCATTTACCAAATCTTAGTAGTTTTTAACAACACTTGAACGTCCTTGCTTGTACATTATACAGGTTATCCTTCGCTGGAGTAGTGGCATGACTTAGTCACTATTTTGACTAAGTTCTAAGAACTTCTAACTAAATGGTGACTAATACTATTTTGAAGAAAGCAACACAGTTCTTGGCCACTGCTGGTCATGTCACCCGCCTAGTGCCTGGGGCTGGTTTCATCATGAACCAGTGCTGCTTAGGTGCATATAAATATCAGAAATTATTACCTGCACAACTCCAGTTTTACCTGCACTAAGGCCACACCAATTTAATTTGTTGGTTCTCGGATTTTTTCAGAAAAAATATGAAGCGACAGGGCGAAAAAAAATAAAAATAAAAACAGGTCTAGGCATCCTATTATAGGCTTAAATGCTACAAAATGAGCCATGAATTCGACACAAAAGGCTGGGTTAAAATTTAAACATTGAATTTTGAACTTTTAATCAAACCACTGCAATGATAGATGGGAACACTGTAACAACTAGGAAGAAAAGGACTTTCCTCAACTGTTGGGGAGCAAAACATGAGCATTTTTCAGTTGATTCAGGACCAGAATCAAATTTTTTTTGCAAATCAGAAAAAAACGAAGAGGCGAATCCGAGAACCAACAAATTAACTTGGTGAGGCCTAACCTGCATGTACAGGTGGTATTTCAGCCTGTTTTTTTTTTTTTCTGATCATCAAACCAGATGCTTCAGAAGTTCATGACATGTAATGACCTGGTGACTTACCACCTTGAAAATTAATTCTGGATGGATGGATTTTTGTTTCCACGGGCAAAATCAATTGTGTTTGCTACAGGAGTTAGCCAGCCAGTGAACGCATATTGACTATGTTACTACCCTAGCTGTAACACAACCCATCTACCCACTACTGGGTTTAAACACAATAACTGTAACTTAAGGTGTGGCACCAAATTACTACAGTAAATCTTTCTTATTCTCCTCTCTTGAAGCCCTACTCCCCTGGACCATTCGGAATTTCCATTCTCACCTGAACAACAAGGCTTAAAGCGTACCTTTTTGATCTGTTGACCAATCAACAGGTATAGGACGAGAAAACATTTCGACTGGACAGTGATTACTGAATCTAATTACATTGATTTGATTTGACAAACAACATTTTTTACCTTTGAATAACAAAAGAATAGTTTCAGGTTGTGAGCTGGAGATGCTTAGATCAAGAACCATGGTGAGAGTTAACAAGGAATAAATCAAACTAGTCTGCTGATTATAAACAGTATTATATTGATGCCAGTCAAATGTATGAACTTTTGTCATGAAACAAAAAAATTGCTAAAAAGTGTCATATAACGTTATATATATATGTATGCAACATTCAAAAATTAAAGTGCTTTTTTTACTGAAAAATTAAAATTTTATTATTAAAATCATTTGATTTCCTTGTGGCAAGTAAAAATGCACAAGAATATGTCATTTAAATTTTGGGCAAGTGAAAGGTTGGTTTGGGCATGTAGAAATAACCAATTTTTGTCCAACTCGCAACTTTCCAAGAAGCCACGTCTGCATGTCATGTCAGACGGCTCTATTACCAGGTAATAGACCGCCGGAGGGGATCATGGGGATGGTTGTACTCACCTTGCAGTGTTTATCGCAGGCTTTAGGTCCGGTTGTGTGACGTGGCAGATAAAACGTACCTCTCTTTCCGCGTCACGTTCTGCCCGTAAACCACAAGAACGATGTTGATTTCATCGGATAACCAGAGACAGGAGTTATGAGTAATTTTCTCAGGCCGGTTGGGCGAGTTTCACGTCAGCTCTAGCCGCCCCCCTCCCACCCCTACGCAAACGTCATCAGACTAATCGTAACCTCACCTTCTCTTGCCTGACGCTGTCCAGTTGGTCCTCTGCTTCCTGCAGCTGCCCCCGTATTGCCCCCAGCTCCGTGTCTTTAGAAGAATATTTGGCCTTGCTATCCTCGAGTTGTCTGTCCGTCTCCCGGACCCTCTGTATCAGCGCTTCGTTCCGTTTTTCCAGGCTGGTTTTCTTCAGATTATAAAGCCTCAGTCTGTCCTCTAAGTCGTTGACCGAGTTCCTGAGCTCGCTGTTGGAGCTGGCTGAGTTCCAGTAGTTGTAGGCGAGGATACAGATCACCACGAGCAAGGAAACAACCAGGAACGGCGGCGAGCGGCCCGAGCGCAGGTAGCCTCGGCCATTGTGTGTGGACGCCATTTTGGAATATATCACAAGACACTGCTCATGCGCGAACACCTGCACACATATACGCACCAGTCACTGGGAACTACTAGGGGGATGGACGGAGCACCTATAGCCTGCTCCGTCCCCCAAACACACACCTGTCAGTGGAAACTTATGGACAGGGGCACCTGTAGGCCGTACACACACCTGTCAATGGAAACTTGTGGGGCGGGGGCACATGTTAACTGGCTCCTTAGCTATACACACACACACCTGTGAGTGGAAACTTGTGGGGCGGGGGCACAGGTGGAAACTTGTGGGATGGGGGCCTGTAGGCCGTACACACACCTGTCAGTGGAAACTTGTGGGGCGGCGGCACCTGTAGGCCGTACACACACCTGTCAGTGGAAAGTTATGGGCGGGCGCGCCTGTACATACTGTACGCCTGGAAATAAAGTTGGACATGTTGGGGGGCGGGGCACATGGACACTATCGCCCTTGGATGATTACGTCGCCGACGTCGTTTGATGTAGACATGACAAAAAAAACACACTGTGCACATTCTACCTGCATACGGTCATGATCAGGAAAGTCTAATAACAAAACACTTCAGTGCTGACGTAAGCGGTGGCTGCAAGTGGCACCAGCTCAATAACTCCGTTTATAGAACGGTCATGACATCATGATATTGTTATATTCCAAACACTTAGAAATTTAATAAACCCACCGACTAAGGAAGGCAGCAGGAAAACGCACCAAGCAGGAGTATGGTGTGAAATAGATTTCAGAGCATGCCATGGCTGACCAGGTGAAGTGACCAGAGTAGAAGTGTATTGTAACAGAGTAGTGTTTTAAGGTAGCTGACTCCCCTGTAAGGGAATATCCGAATGAACACTGCTGTCCGTGGCTGGAACAAGACCATCTCCGATTGAATGGTGAGGCGGGCAGTTATAAGCGCGATTCAAAAACACAACAGCAGTAGCAATTGTTTTGGTCCTGTGGATATATTTTTCTGAATCCCAGCTTGACATTAAGTTTGGTATGAGTTGGAAGCAGTTTATATAATCATACGGCAACAATATTCTAAAACCCCCTCCCCATCGGCCTCCAGATCCAGGTGAAGCATACTACATGTATTTCGCAAACAACCATTGGACAAACTTTAAAGCGGGAGCTCCTATAATAAGTTTTTTTTTTCGTTTCTGGATATACTTGTTCGTCATTTCATAAACCCCAGCAACTTTGTTTTCCATTTAGTTTAGTCAAAAAGTGACTTTGCTCTCTGGCAGTCATCCAGTGGGAACTCATACTTTATTAGGTTATCCTATTAATGTTTGTCTGGTTATTTTGTAGAAGAGGACATGACGAGTAACAATGGTACATCTAGGGAGGAATCATAAAAGAATATATATTATGTATGTGTTGAGTCCATTTAACGTGAGAATTGCGCGATTCGCGACTATGGCAGAGCCGGGTTAATGGAATGCCGAATGGTGAAGGTGACCTCATGGCCACTACGCTCCTTTGGCCAATGGTTACAGCCTTGCCACCTTATCTGAGGTCGTCTCTGACATCAAAAAGCTTATTTGTCATCTTTGTGTGTAACTGATGTTTGAGATATTTCTGGAACGTTTCACCTCTATCCTTACACTTCAGCTCTCCTTTTCTAGTTCAGTGAGTACCAGATTTTCTCTCTGTGGGTCTTTTATTACACGTTTCTGTGTAGCAGTAATTAAAATCCACACGTAATACATTATTGCATCAGCAAGGTAAACAAAGAACAGGAAATAAGTCATATTCAGTATACAAACCACTGGCGTGTTTTTCACCGCTATGATTGGCGATCAGTGGTTAAGTGCTGCTGCTAATACAGAAGCTCTGACGCACAAACTGCCTGCTTGTTTGCAGTAGATATTACATATAGGAGAGGAAATTGCAGGGTAACTGTAGTTAAACAGATGGTAGTGGAGACAAAAAGAGAGAGATCCGAAAACAAGGTAGGTGGCTGCGATTGCGAGTTTAAATTTGGAGTAAAAGAAAGTAAAATCGAGGGAATCGTTTTGAAAAGTTCGTGGGCAGCAAGGCTACATTTTGTGAACATATTTTTTTCACTATTCAGTGTCCATACCAAGGCACTTTATTTCCTACACCTGTTACATGAAATTTCTGAAAGTACATTTATATTCGAAGCACAGTGCAACAATTTGCCCCATGCATGCGCCATATGAAAGTTTTATTCACAAATTGCATACTTAGCGAATTGATTGATATAACAAAACTTTTTTACGTTGTTAAGCGTATAACCTAATACATTGTACAATGTCTTGTATTGCTAATTGATAAATTGTTTGCATTTTTGATACAATATCGTGTTTCTATATCTAGTCTAACCATAAAGGTTCAACAAACTTACATTTGTACAAACAGTGTTCAATATAATATTATTAACAGACACATGACTGACAATTATCATTCTCCGAAATTCCTAACTTAGCAATATTTTTCACTGGAAAGGCTGTGCTCTTCTAATTCTGTGATAGGATAGGATGATCTCCCTATTGTGAGAAATGGTTACATTGGACATACAAGCGTTCTATTTGAAATGTTTTCTTTAGGGGATCATAGGATTCCAAGACGTCTTTTTGACTCCCGCGTCGTTTGCAGAACTGCTGCGTCAGGTTCGTATCCAAATGGAAAACGACAGCTGCAGTAACAACACAAGCTCACCACAGGACGAACTTCTCTTCACCTTCAGCATCGTCTTCAAAATCCTCCTGTGCGCCATCGGGTTGCTAGGCAACGGACTCATCATGTACATTGTCATGAGATACCCCAAACTGCAGACCGCGCCCAACCTGTACATCCTGAACCTGTCCCTCGCACAGTTCCTGTACTACATCCGGGCGGTCCTGCAGGTTTCGTATATGGTGATCGGGACCTGGACCTTCGGCGTGGCGATGTGCAAAGTCTACCGTTTTGTGTGGGCGGTCAGTATTTTTGCGGGCTCGGCGTTCCTCGCCATCCTCAGCGTCGAGCGGCACCAGGCGGTGGTCAATCCCGTCCCGAGTTGGCTGGACCACTTGGCACACGAACGGAAGGTAGCGTTTCGGAACGCGTGTATCGTTTGGGGCGTCGTCGCGTTCCTGTGCATTCCCCATCTCGTCTTTGCCAACATAATGCCTATCTTATGCCTCCATGACTGCCACTACGACGCCGTCGGGTCTCTGGACGCTCACACTTTCAATACGATTCGAATCTTCTATTCCATTGGACTGGGCTTCGTTGTCCCGCTAATAATCATGGTCCCACACTACGTACTCCTCATCGTGAGGCTCCGGGAGGTTCAGACAGGAAACCAAGGCGGGAATGGGAACGCCTTAGGCCGCGTGTCCAGACTCGTCCTGGTCCTGGTCACGGTTTTTGTCGCGTTCAACCTGCCGGGGCACGTGGTGAACATCCTCACCAGCGTGTTCGACGGTAGCGGGAACTTGAGCACGTCGGCCGAGTGGTTCATCTACGCCTTACAAGACGTCTCGCCGTGTCTCAATCCCGTCCTCTGTGCCGTCGTGGCCGAGAACTTCCGTTCCGCGATCTCCAAGACAATGTGTACCTGGCCCTGCTGTCTGAAGAAGCTGCCAAGCCGTAAGTAGGTTGTCATACATCCTTTTCCTTCCTAAACGACGAATTTCCTACTCTCCAAGCAGAGCTTGTGGGGGAATGATCTTTACCTTTTTATTATATATGGCCGTTTTTTTTGTTTTTTTTGTTTTGTCCTGACCCCCACCGTCGGTGGCCGCGGACCTTCTCTGGCCAATGGATACTGCCTGGCCAATTTGAGTCTTTTTGCCACCGAGAGGGATCTGCTTGGAGATTACGAATTTCCAGCTTTTGCTATAATGGGCCTAGTATTT
>NW_017803602.1:1291198-1292569 GCF_001625305.1 Branchiostoma belcheri | reverse complement strand
TCAGTGGACAATGAGGTATTAGCGATGACCAAAATTGCAATATCATATAACGTTACATGTATATAACTTTAACATGTAAATTGCCTGGAATCCATCCGTGGACATTGTGTATCTCATCGCTATGTATCAGTGAACGCACGATGTGTATCCGTGAACGCTGTCAAATGAATATAGCACTTTCCATGACATTGCCACGGGTCTCTGCCAGGCTCCCAGCAGAAGCTGCTGGAAAGAGTAACTAGCTATTTTATATAAACTTCACTCCTTAAACGGACCAACTCCTCCTCTGTCTATTTGGCCAATTTCTATGCTTTTCAGTCGCTTCTCAAGTCTGGTAGTGGCTTGTAAGTATGAAGACGAGAACAAAATTTTAAAAAAGAAGTATACTAAGACTGATGATGATAATGCTTCACTCCTTCGTGCCATTTACTTTTTAGGGACAGAAACATAATAGAAACCACTGTAAAACGTCCTTGTAGAAACGTAGGTTTACGGAAGGATCTGGAGGAAAGTCAATGAATGGTGATCGTTTTCAGCCTATATGCCACAGCTTATATCACAAGCAGGTTTCGGAAGTCCAAAAATATCATGACTGCGTCATACAAGCCCGTCGGTTTGAAAGGGTATTCAACTTTCTTGGTTCAGACATGGAGGTAGAAAAAAGAAAGGCATGGTTCAGAGAAGTCGTTACCTTTGGCTTGCCACCAAAATTCCTAGCCTGAGTGTCAGCTTTTCTAGCTTTCTTCCGCTCGCCACGATCCGCTACTCCAGGCTACAAAATTACATATATACACTTTCCCTTCCTGTTCCTTTCCAATCTGGAATGAGGTGGTTGTACAACTTGTACTACAAGGACAACCTAATGATTTCCCTAATCTGCTATTCTCCAAGCAGATTCCTTCGGGGGCAGGGGACGATGAAATTGGCCACCCGACTCACCATTTGCCCCCGTAGTTGCGACGTAGCCAATGGTCACAGACGGCCAATACAGGGGGGGATGGACGGGTGTCACGTGATGGGTTTGGCCAATCAGGTTGCTTGGTTTTTCCCAACTCTCCTTTAGGTGCGCTAAATGTATTGCTCTCAAATCTTATATTTTCTGAATAATGGATATTATTTTGAAAGACCAAAGTTTCACCAAACAGACACAGAGATGTGTCTTCGTCGCTGGAAGGAGTTTCCTGTATCCAGGTATGTCTGAACTTGCCGATTTTTACGTTGTAAGATGTGCTACTCTGTGCGTGCTTATAGCGAAGTTTTGAAAACTAGCCATTTTGCGTAGTTTTCAGGGGTCTAGTTTTCATTTTTCCCAAGTGGTCCGCTGCAAAATTTTCGTATCAACGTTAAGTCCGTGTCTTTAACTTACCAAAA
>NW_017803602.1:1285979-1291178 GCF_001625305.1 Branchiostoma belcheri | reverse complement strand
AGAAGGTTATGTTTTCAGGGGCGTTCGTGTATGTGTGTGTGTGTGTCTGTCAACACGATAACTTGAGAAGGCCTTGATGGATTGTCTTGATACTTGGTAGGTGGGTAGGTCTTGATGAGACCTCAAAATGATTAGATTTTGGGCCCCCTAGCGGCTTGTTATGGTACTGCAGCTGAACTTCCGGTTTTGATATCTCATGATCTAGACATGCTATGGTGATGAAATTTAGATGGTAGGTAGCTCTTGTGCTGGGGAAGAAGTGATGTGAGTTTAGGCCCCCTAGCGGCTTGCTCTGGAACTGCAGTGATATATTCTTGAAAATATTCAAAAGGGGATAACTCAAGAACCGGTTGACGGATCGTCGTGATTTTTGGTATGTAGGTAGCTTACGTGATCCTTCATATAATTATGTGACAATTATGCAAATATGGATATAATTTGCATAATTTATGGGGAAATTCTATAAATCAGCTGCATTCCATGATAGGACAATTAAAGCTTGTGACATTGGTAATTGACAACGAGAGAAACACAGGAAGATATTGATTATGTTAATAATGACTTAATTTGCATAATTAATGAGAAAATTATATAATTATGTAATGATAACTGCCTGGAATTTCATACTTGTGGTATTTGAAAGTTAAATTGAGGTGAACATCATTAAACATAATTTATTCAAATCAGGACCTCATTTGCATAATTCATTAGGAAATGCTAGAATGCATTGTTTGTTAATACATGTATAAGACTGTTTTTTTGGTTCAGATTATGATAAAATGATATAATTCATGAAAATTAGGTTCCTATTTCTTAAATCAGGGGGGAATAATCTAATCTATAATTTGTCAGTCGTAAAGATTAACATCATTTGGCGAAGGTATGAGATCGGGGAACTCTAGGTTTTAGAATACATTTGGTGTATCTTCCATTTCTTCAGGTCACCGCCAAAAATACACAAAATTAACACTAGTACAGCCCCTGCAGGTAGCAGATTAGGTGATATATGATGCTGTTGTGGCAGTCTCCGACAGCTCTCTATGCCTTGTACCTTTCCACCCACTAGCTGCTGTGTACACAATTCTACACACAAAAGCCCAACTACAGATGTAGAGCAATTAAACCAACGACTTTGGACAGTAAAACATTGTTTTTTATTGAGATAATACTTTTTCCTTATATTGCTTTGAAATTACCTTTTAAACATGATATGTTTCAGGGATGGAAGGGCAACATACCCTTTCATTGGTATAGGGAATATAAGGAATGTATACAAAAACTGGTATTATACTGAACATAAACCCTGACTTAAGGCATGAGACATTTGTATCTATACTCGTCCCAACATACATGTACATGTGAATGTACTTACACATAAATAGTATATCATCAATGTACACATAACAAAACATACTATCATAGACAGGGAAGTCCAAATTCCAATGTAACTTATACTTGATGAAAGAACTAAGTTGATTCATCAAGACAAAGATGTTCACAATGAATTTTATGCAAAATAGGACTTAACTGGCATAATTACTACCATTCCAGTGTTTTATATAATATGGCTTCAATGTGACATATGTAAGTTATTGCAGATGGCAGGATAACAGATACTAATTATACAAATATATCCCTAATTTGCATGATTAATAATACAGTTTTGTAGTATATCTTTTTGTATTGAGTTGTAATCCGTGACCCAGCCCTCACCCTCGAGTATAAATAAAAAGATATGCTGATCATAACTATGCTGTTCATACTGCTTATTTTCATATTTATAGTGACAAAACAAAATTTACAAAAGCTCTGCACATTTCATGGAGTTATGAGACCTCCAAACTCTTGTTTCTATAAGCGATGTGCATCAGGACACTGACAGGAAGTTACACATGTAAGTCAAAGGTGCCAGAAAAGGTTATATTAGTTCCTGCCTTCAATTTCCAGCTATATGCATATCTATTGCTTTATAGGAACCAGTGGGAAAATATATAGACTGAATTAGCAAAAAATTCTCAATAATAAGTAGAACAAAATATTTCAGGGAAGTATATGATTTAATGTTTTTTACATTGACCTTACCTAGGTCTGAAGATATTCATTCCTTCCAAACATTATGTGTTACTTAGTTAGGCACCTGTTCTATCTAATATCATGCCAATCTAGATCATCATGTGCTGAAGTACAAAACTACTCCATAAAGTTGGTCAATATTGAATACAGGCTCTACTCTCGACAGGTCAAAGCTCGTCTTTCTTCTTTTTGTTGTTGTTTGCAAAAAATGTGGTGGGTTTATTGGCAGCTTTCCTCTCACGAGTGACGAAGGCAGTGAAGGTGGAGACACAGTTTCCGACAAAGTGGTCAGCCTGGCCGAGTATCGCCAGGTCAAGCTGGGGAACCTCCGGATTCAGGTGGAACACTGTCAACTGGACAAATCAAGGACATACCTGCTGGGTCAAATTGAGCCTACACTGCACACAATATCAAAGGAATACATTTTGGTATGCTAAAAAGCATTTCAAGGCAGTAGACTTTTAGTCTGGGTGCCATCCTTCATAGTTACCACTGCCTTTCCCTTTTCACTTGCTACCATGGATGCTAGCATAGTTTTTAAGGTTGCAATTAGCATGCTTCATATCAAATTCAAAACATGCAAACAATAAAGAGAACGTAATGCCTCATTTGAGGTAAGAATGAAGCAAAGATGCTTAGTACACCTGCCTAGCAGCCTGTACCATATGGTATGTCGTTCAAATAACATCAATTATAAATAAGTGAATACAGTATTATCAACTATAAGTAGATTTCCTATAGAATTAGAAGGAAGGAAAAGTAACTCACTTGGTTGAATTCCTCCTTAGATCAGGTAACATGGGGTCATTGTCTGTTGCCACAAATATAGACTTGGCTTTCACCTTTTTAACTGCTTTTCTGCATGGAAGAAGAACAATTGTCTGTAGGTGCTACAGCTATTTTAGTACAAAAGTCAGTCCTGTAACGATACAATAACAATGATTTTTTTTCTCACACCCCAAATACTACACATGAAGAAACAAGGCACAGAAATACCTTACAGCCTTAAGCACCTCTTTCTTGGAGGGAAGACACATTTCTTTGGTCAGACTCTTGGCAGTCCTGCGGTCGTACCCGACACACTGACCCGACGCAAACAGGTGTGGCCTGCCCTCATCCACATGCTCGCAGGCTGACTTCTGCAGGGTCAGAAATAAGCAGTCCATCTTTTATTTCAGTGCACAGCAACAGTTGTGGTTTAATAAACAATTCCTTTATACCCCTTTAAATAACCAGGGCTGAAAAAAGTGGCCGTTAAGGCCAGATGACTGGCTTGCAGAAGTGGTCGCTTGGGCAAGTTTGACTATGAACTTTGTAAGCTGTTCTGTTCAGTTTCCAAGTGTGGACACACTCACCCAATCCATTCCATTACGGAGATGAATCCCAGCAAACGGTCGTGATAGGCTCTGGTCAATGACCTTGTTGACCTCAGTCATCATCTTGTCGGACCAGTGCATGTAGCGGTGGAGGTGGATGTTGTGTGGGAGGACGGGGAAGTTGGCCGGGGCACCCATGAAGGCGAGCACGGGGTACTGGTCCGGCGGATATCTGATGGGGACAGAGCAAACTTCAGACCACCAATCTAGATCAATTGGCTGTATCACTATCTGGTGTGGCACCAAATGACTGCTGTTTGCAAATCTCAATGGGATATTGTCTGCAACTTCTAAATTTCTGTAAATTTCTAAACAGCAGCAGTTCTACACACCCTGATATCAAGCTATGTTATTATACACACTTGTTATGTTGAACTATTGAACAGACTGCTGATGAATCTGACCTTTTCTGCCACTTGTCCACCATGCCTCTGTCCTGGGTGTTGTAGGACAGCCCGTCATATAGCTCTGAGCCCACAAAGTTTATATCAAAGTTGTCCCAGAACGGACCAAATGGGTTTCCCTCCTGCAAAATACACCACAAACTCTCAAGCAGTGCATTCAAAATGCTATCAATATCATTACAGTAACTTTTAATTTGTAGCAATACTGATACATCTGTCAGAGAGATGCCGGGAGCATATAGGAATGTGAATGAACATATTTTGAAACCTTAGCAGGACAGGTTTTCTTGTCTGCAGACCTCTGTGCAGCCATGGTGAAGCAGAAGCTCTTGCGGTGCTCTGGAGGCCAGTGTTCTGGTGCCAGCTGCTGCATGAAGTCCTCCATGGGAAGGACACGGTGGAACTCCTGCAGCGGTTCCACCTGGAACCAGTCTGAGTACGGCACATGGAGCTAGAGGGGGCAGGAGGAAATTATTACTGGTCATCACAGTGTTCTAGCCAACCTGAATTTTTTTCAGTCATCTCAGTTTTCTTTGGCATAACATCATGTAGAAGACCGGAGGCAGCTTCCAGAGGAATGACAATCCTAGGGGCCCAGGGAGCATTTTTAAATCTTGACCCTCTGAAACGTAAACTCTGTTTCCTGCATTTTGAGGGGCAAATTTTGCTGGTACTGGTAGACTTATCTTACTCACTTTTAATGACATCTCATATCTTTACAAGCCAATTTTTGGATATCAAAGAAGGCAGATTGGGCAAAATTTTTGTCTGTTATCTTTAAAGGCAAAATTCCGTCTTATTATAAAAAGATGGACGCTGGCTAGAACACTGGCTCACCATGAAGGGAAAAAAGTATTGACTTGATACTTCAAAATTTACATTTTTGGACCTGCCAATGTTTTAGTAACTTCAAGAATTCTGGCGGTAATTCCAACTGGATTTAGCCTTTTGGTAGCATCTCCTGGTCACTGTTGTGAGGATGGGTGCTGACAGTATTGTTTCCCATGCATTTACATTGTGTATGAGTCAACTGAAAAAGGTGAACTCAATGGCACTGCAATGAAAACTGTGACCCAGTGACAGGTGAGAGACTTTACAATGTGCTTACATTTGTGTACGGAGGTATTCTGTGCCTGTACTGGATCCATGGTGGAAGCACCAAAGTTCTGTCCAGGCCCTTAGCAAAATCCAGCGCTCCCAGGAAGTGGTCAGCTTGGTTACCAAACCTCCCTACAACAAAACAGGTTAAGTAAGCCAGCATTGACAATATTAGTCCCCAAAATTAACTAGTTTGTAGTCACAGTATGACTATTTCTTTGAGTCAACGAAATTTTAGGCAGCATCTA
>NW_017803602.1:1265393-1285432 GCF_001625305.1 Branchiostoma belcheri | reverse complement strand
ACCAAAATTGCAATATCATATAACGTTACATGTATATAACTTTAACATGTAAATTGCCTGGAATCCATCCGTGGACATTGTGTATCTCATCGCTGTGTATCAGTGAACGCACGATGTGTATCCGTGAACGCTGTCAAATGAATATAGCACTTTCCATGACATTGCCACGGGTCTCTGCCAGGCTCCCAGCAGAAGCTGCTGGAAAGAGTAACAAGCTATTTTATATAAACTGCACTCCTTAAACGGACCAACTCCTCCTCTGTCTATTTGGCCAATTTCTATGCTTTTCAGTCGCTTCTCAAGTCTGGTAGTGGCTTGTAAGTATGAAGACGAGAACAAAATTTTAAAAAAGAAGTATACTAAGACTGTTGATGATAATGCTTCACTACGGTATACTCCTTCGTGCCATTTACTTTTTAGGGACAGAAACATAATAGAAACCACTGTAAAACGTCCTTGTAGAAACGTAGGTTTACGGAAGGATCTGGAGGAAAGTCAAAGTGATGAATGGTGGTCGTTTTCAGCCTATATGCCACAGCTTATATCACAAGCAGTTTTCGGAAGTCCAAAAATATCATGACTGCGTCATACAAGCCCGTCGGTTTGAAAGGGTATTCAACTTCCTTGGTTCAGAGAAGTCGTTTAATACCTTTGGCTTGCCACCAATAAAATTCCTAGTCTGAGTGTCAGCTTTTCTAGCTTTCTTCTGCTCCCCAGGCTACAAAATTACATATATACACTTTCCCTTCCTGTTCAGTTCCAATCTGGAATGAGGTGGTTGTACAACTTGTACTACAACAAGGACAACCTAATAAATGATTTCCCTAATCTGCAAATCTCCAAGCAGATTCCTTCGGGGGCAGGGGACGATGAAATTGGCCACCCGACTCACCATTTGCCCCCCGTAATTGCGGCGTAGCCAATGGTCACAGACGGCCAATATATCAATATATCCCTTGCCCCCGAAAATCTGCTTGGAGATAAAGGAACAACCTACATCCCCAGTCGGTAGAAACATGACTGCGGTTCACTGGTCAGCACATTCTTATCGGGAACCGCGGGTAGTCAGCAGTTGTCATGGTAACATTCACGCTGAACGTGTCCGTACTTTGGAGGGACTGTTCGGTATATATAAATGATGGTGGTGTGGTGTGCCAGATACGACTGTCTCAATTGCTAGTACTGTGTGAAATCACAGACCTCTTTAATAATCAAAAGTTCACATAGTCAATGATAGTACATATCAATATATTCTAATAAGTGTTAAAATTTTGTTGATTAATACAGATACGGGTGTAGCAAACTTTAATCTGAATACTGGTACAGGACGGTTTGTACTAGTCTCCGGCGTGCTGGCAAATGGAGATTCTCAGCCGGCTACCTTCTCTGGCCAATCATATCCCCTTTTTGGGCCGATTTCTACGATTTATTCAGCCTGCAAAAGGAGTCTGGTGGAGACTACCCGAAGTCACCTTCCGGTCTGTCCGCGACTGTTGCCTCACGCTGACTTGCCAAAGTGGGCGGGACTACTTACGGCCCACTTCCGGTGCGTCACCGCCTCAAGTAGGCCTGCATCCGGTCCGTACGAACACCCGCCTGCGAAATCTCACTTCCTCATTTCACCCAGTAACCTCGGCTCGATCGGACCAGACAATCGGGTCAGCTGCCGTGGTGTGGTTTTTGCCTACTATCCAGTTACAAAGTTTGAACAAACAGCGGAATATGGGACCAGGACAGAGGTGAGTCCGTCTGCACTTGTCTAAACAACCTGTGGTGGGGTACGTACAGCAGCTTTGTGTCAAGACGGGCGGGAAAAGTTTTGGGTACAAGACGATAAATATCTGTAGACCCAAGCAAGTGAACCTCCTTGGCAGAACATGTCGAAGCTTGGTCGAAGAAAGCTTGTAAAACCACCGCCATTTTTCACTTGACATTTCCTAGGGACTACCACTACCATAGTCAAGGTACAGTGTAACAGAACTTCTTAAAACACAATTCAGTGGAGAAAGGTGGAACGTTCAAACGTAACCACTGTGACCCAGACGGTGCCTAAGTGGGGGGAGTATAAGTTACGTTTTCTAATTTGTCTCTGAAGTGTTGAACAAAATCCCCCATTGTGATAACACATTGTTGACGTAATCGACCCTTTGTGTTTCCTTGCTTGTGCTTTTCAAACACTGTAAAATTAATACGTGTATGAAGGGTTATATATGTGGGGAGTAACGAATGGTAAGTAAAGTCCTTGAACTGGTTACAGCCCATGAAGTGATGTCTAGCACTCTGTAAACTTGAAGTCTTAAATATTTGTGTTTCCTGTCGTTTCTGGCCAACATTCGGTTTCAATCGAAGAGTACCCTGTGTCTGACTGAGTAACACAAGTAACGAACATTGCGTAGTGCCAGACTATATATCCTTGTGGACCTTAGGCAAATAAGGGAAAGGTCAACAGGGGTCAAGTAAACTGTTCCCATGTGTCCCCTGTAGTGTCTGTGATAATATTGGTGGGAAGAAGGGGGGAGGTTACCAAAAGTGCTTACAGGGGGTGAACCGTTAACAGATGGTGAGGTGCTTTCAAACGAATAAAATAAATTCTAATGAAAAAAAAACACGATCGTTTTAGCCTTGATTTATCTGAGAAAGGTTGCAGCCAGGAGGTCCAGATGAGTTTTGGTTGCAGAAAGGAGGAGTTAATGAAACCGTTCTGCTGTTTCTTTTATTATTTCTTCTGATTTTGGTAATCAATTGCAATATATGTTGGTAGTAATCATGATACAGCGGCTGGTACATTTTTTCCATGTTTTTCTACACATAGAGTTTATCCATTTGTTTTCTAACGACTCCCCCCTGGGCCCCCGTGTAACGCTAATCGGTACTGTGGTAGTCTGGTAGTGTTTATGTATGTATGGACTGGGACGCTGTCAGTCCCAGAGGCGGGATGTTGTAACAGTTTTGCTTCTGTTTCCCATTCCGCTTTTAAAAAAACTGTGCCGATGGACCTTGTCAGTGGTTTTCCGGCCCGTGTGGACATTCGTTTTCTCCAAAAGAAAGGCAGAAAACAAGAAAGAACTTTCAAGTTAAAGAAGTCCCCTTTAGAATTGTAAAAACCGGAAGTGACAGAAGTTATCTAATGTCCCGCACAGTTGGCATGTACATGTACCGGTAAGGATACATACACCAGAATCCACCCTGGCCCTACTGTCCAATGAAAATGTAAACGGCAGACGACAGTAAAATTCGCGCCCATTTTTTTCGTGTCGTTTTTCGTTGCTTTGAGCAGCGCTTTCAAAATACGCAAGAATGCCCGTCGCAAGTGTCCCGTAAGTGTAAAAGCTTCAAATTGGCTTTACACGTAGTGATGTGGTAGTGACATACGATGTTGTGCGAAGTATTTGACCTGTCCCATTTGAAGACAAGTCAGTCAGCACCTTGAGATTCCAAATTCTGCATGGTCTGGATAGTTCGGAAGGTCCCAGAGGCGGGGATGTTGTGACAGCCTTGTTATTGTTCAGTCAGGCTGAAAGGTAAAGACCGGTTTTGTCTTATCGGCTGTCGATCTGTCCCTTCACTCCCTTGTCTGTTAATAAGACACAGACAAACATGAGATGTAGACTCTAGTATTATCGCCGGAGTTTCAGTGAAAATGGCAACACAGCGTATTCAAAACAAATCCAAACGTTACTCGACGAAATCGTAAGATCAAGGAGGTCCACTTAACAGTGAGAGCAGTTCAGATAATATGTTTATGCCACCCTACCCTAAAACCATTTCTGATTGAGCAGCTTTTGGCGCGGCCGTGCATTGTTTTTCCATCGGTGTCAGACACTGACAGACTGATTACAGAAACAGCACGAAAGGTGATGACCGTGCATTTCACGGTTCATTTTCCGATTATGGCACAGGAAGTCTTACAAGTTTCGTTATCGACAGTCCGTGTTTTAGAACGACTTTAGCTTCGACAGCGGAAATTTTAAATGGGAAAAGATGTCAAAAGAAGACATACTGCAATTTTATTCCGATATTGAAGTTAGAGATGCAATATTGTACTGGTAGAAGGACTAAATGTTTGTGTAGGGTGTAACTACACCAGCGACCTTTGACCTACAGATGTGTATATCTCAGGAAATGACCCATCGTCGGAGCTCGCCGTCAGACGTGACGAAGTTCCCGGGTCATGGTCACATTTTTCTGTCGGTCAGACATTTAAACTGTTAGTATCACTCAAAAGACGTACAAGTATGTACCAGTGCCGTCTAAACCGTATTATAACTACTCTACTCTACTCGACTCGACTCTACTCTACTCTACTCTACTCTACTCTACTCTACTCTACTCTACTCTACTCTACTCTACTCTACTCTACTCTACTCTACTCTACTCTACTCTACTCTACTCTACTCTACTCTACTCTACTCTACTCTACTCCTCTCTACTCTACTCTACCCTACCCTACTCTACTCTACTCTACTCTACTCTACTCTACTCTACTCTACTCTACTCTACTCTACTCTACTCTACTCTACTCTACTCTACTCTACTCTACTCTACTCTACTCTACTACTCGACTCGACTCGACTCGAATTATAAAATAAGTGAGGTCTTTATACAAACATATTAAGCCTTTGGCCTCCACTGCACTGTTATACACCTGTATTTCATTTATATTGTTTATGTATGTGTTATCTTTTAAGTGCGAATACATAAAAAGCAATCAAATCAAAGATTATGGTACAGATCGAGAATCAACATGTCGTTAAAAAACTGGATGATGGCTTAAAGTATATGTTAAACCACCGTAATGGTACATGTCATCCATCCGCCCATTCCATGACATAAACTGTGGCTTACCGCCAATATCCAGTACTTAACTCCCCATTAAAAGTGACGTCATGCTTCACTCACCACTGTGTGTACTAATATGGTAGCAGATCGTCAGGATCAGGAAGATTCCAGTAATCGTGTCGTGATCTCCGTCTTTTCTGACTGACGCGTTGGCTAAAATTTATCGGATGTGTAATCTCCAAGTAGATCTCTTGATGTCAATAGTTGCAGTTACCATTTGCCACCCATTTAACTGCCGAAAAAGAGATACCAGTACAAAAACAAGGCTCCCTAAAATCTCGATTTTTAGCCTCCTTGAATTGGTTAGTCGAAGTCTGGTGCGAATTGGACAGGTGATTCCTTTGGGCTATTCTCATTCGTAACGCAAAGCAGGACTAAGAACGCAAAGCAGGACTAAGGAAGTCCACACCCCGGTCTCCATCATACCGTATTTACTACATTTTACTACAAGATATGTTTTATTCCCGCACCTGTAGAAACTCCAGTTCGTATGTGCGGCTGCCGAACGCCGTGCTGTGTCTGATGCTGCTGCTGACCCTGTGTTTGGGGACCTTGGCGGAAGGTAAGGTTTAAAATCGTCACAATCTGTGTTTATAATATACTAGTAATTGGATAGACTAGCCTCCATAGCAGACGCCTCGGGTATTCGTAGTCTTTTTTTTTTTATACTTTACAGTTTTCTTACTGCTAAAGTTTTTCTGATGGTTCTAATACTGATTTTTTTTATTTCAATTACATCTACCGGCCTTGATAACACGGCATAAGTCGGAAACTAGACAGAACATGATCGGGAAAACATAATATCCCAAAGAGCCTGTTGAAATAAAAACACACGCGACACGATACTCCCTCCGGCCGGGGGAAGCCACAAGCCCCGATTTCAGATTTTGCACCCGGTGTCTGGTTTATTTCTCGCGCTGGGATAGGGTGCCAACATCAATGATCAAGAGCGTGACTTGTAAGGCAGAGACCGTCGACGGGATCAGGGAATTTTCTTTCTCTAGTTTAAGCACCGAGGTCTGGCACCCAGGCTAGGCTATGGAGGACCTTGGCAGACCGCGTGTTAGCGTCACGACCTCCCGCCACGGAAGTGCGGCCTGCACCGTGCAGCTGGGAGATAAGGTCGTCTGGCTCAGCAGGAGAGCAGCGACGTACAGAGTCTTGATCAGTGTTCTGCTGGACTTCAAACACTGATCATCGGGGAAATAAAGAACAAAATCGTTACAATAAACTTTCACCATCTTGTCGATGTAAGTCAGCCTTCACATGCCACTTGGTCTCAAGTTCCACCTTACTGACTTGGACTGTGAATATAAAGAAGAATGTGAAATATTGTACTAATTTGTAGTAGCCTGTTTTATGATACTAGGCTCTACGACTGACCTTTTCGGGGAGTCTTCATATATATATATATTTTTTATTCTGTCTGACATAACATGATTTGTACCGGGCCGGGGTTCTTTTGCCGGCTAGGTTGAACCACGACGCATATTCATTTTGCTTTATTCTTAATATATTTGCATGTTTATAAACATCTAGGATGACATTATATCCATGTTATTATAGCTAAGCACGTTTAAACCTTGGCCCTTGCGTGTGATAGCAGTGACGGAAGTTGTGCCGTAGCGCTTACTGATAGCATAACAGGAAGGTGTGTCGGAGGTTGTGCAAGATGCATGGCAAAAAAATAGCGTTTTTTTCACGGCCTGTTCTGTAAGAAAATGCAGCAGAATGTATACTGGGAGACGAGACGATCGCGTGAATAGAACAAAGGATGAAGAAATGTTTCGTTTAGAAATGTGACAAACAACGAGCATGATGCTGATATGTATGCATCAAAGCAATTCCTTAAATACGTGATGTAAGCCTGGTTATTGCGTCCGGCCATGTACAAATGTAGCCTTGACGCGCTGTGACAGTTTCACCGTCTTTATCTGTCTCGGAAATCCGACACCGCCCGGAGAGAAATCCGACTTATCAGTCTGTGTGTAATCTTCAAGGGGATCTTTTGGTGGCTGCAAAGAGAGTATCAAATTGGACAGGCAGTATCTATTTGCCAGGCAGTTAGTTAAGTTACCATTTGAGAACCCAAGCTGGAGTAAAAACCAGTACCGAAAGGAAAGCCTGCCAAAAATTAGACAATGTCTAAACCTCAGCTTGCAGGATCATCTGTGTAATCTCCCGAAACTTTCCTTCCTCCACAAGATAGACTGTACCATCTGTGTTTCGTGGTAGAGCTTTATAATCTCTACACTTGTTGAGAGGAGAAAGTCGCAACGATTTTATACTCCACACTCCTTGCAACTCCGCACTCACAAATATCCAAGTGTAAATTTACAAATGATTCGACTTTTTTGTCTTTACAAAGGCGATGACGTATGTTCGAAGAACAGCCCAGCTTCATGTGGAGAATGTCTTCTGCGAGGTCCGCAGTGTGCGTGGTGTGCAGAAGAGGTATTTTGAAATTGTTTGCTTTATTTTGCTTTATTCATGATGTTTTTGCCTTTATAAACGTTCTGTCAGCTTTCTTTGGATAAATACAGGGCTCTCCATAGGACCATACTATTTGAGTGTAGTTGACGTTGTTATGATCATAATCATCATCGTTATCAATAACATTCTTTGGTCAATATTTTTCTCAGTCATACATTGAAGGGTCAGCATCAAGATGTGACATCATCTCGAGATTACAGGAGAACGGATGTGCAGCCAGTCAGATACAAAATCCTAGCAGTGAAACAGTTATTGCTCAGGTGCGTTTGTTTGTCATCACACTTACAACCAGCATGTAAAAACTACCTCGTGTGTTTGTTCTATAATCTACATGTAAATGATACAGACAGCTTATATGCATACAGCAGCGATGACGGTATTGTTAGTAGTCGCACTAGTATCGATGTACGGTAATTTGACCTTGCGTACGTCGTACGTCTAGATTAATGGGTGAAAGTTGCTGGAGGTGAAGCAACGTTTGAAAACAAGATTTACAGTCAAAGTGCAGCAAGAAAGGAGACAAAAACCAGACACAATGACACCACAGCTGTTCAGTCAACACGTATGCAAAAGGTCACATTTATGCCGTGACATGTGCCTAAAACCTAGACTAGAGGAGATTTGTCTTTTCCCCCTACTGGTGGTTTGTTTGCACGGCGTTAATGTTTACTCGTTTGACACAGGGTCGCCCGCTCAGTTCCACAGGGAGCCAGACTGGCAGTGACGTCACACAGGTGTCACCACAGGAAGTCCGTCTCAGTTTACGGCCAGGTGAGTAGCCGAGAATTCCCTTATATGGGCGTGCGCCACCCTGCGGATCGGCTTCCGCACATGCCCTGTGATAGCCGAGTTTTACCTTATATGGAAATCGTCGGTAACTATTTCGATACTGCCACAGAATAACACCGGAAGTCTCACTGCGACCTATGAGGATGAATATAATCGGAATAGAATAATGACACAAACTAATCCAAAGGAAAGACGCCCATGTATCCTCATCCTAGGACAATCGAAATTAGATCAGCTTTACCCTAGCCTTATACGGAGTTAACTTCAACTGACTATTATTTGAACTCTAATAGCCCTTCGACGCCCACCGCTTCCACAACAGAAAAGCGATAACAGCCGGGAAGCACGCCTGGAATGTAAATTGGAACATAGCCACTACCAAAACATACAAATATACAGCCTGATAAGAGTTCTTGGTATGTCGTACCAGATATTAGGTTACTACTTACACTGTGACCCCATTCTTACCAGACTTCTCCAGAATTCATTAGCTCTGTACAATGTCCTTGATTAGCTAAAGCCTCTTGCGTTCATACATAACCAGTTTTGTCGGCGAAATCCTGCCCGAAATCATATCCAACATTTGGCATGGGTATAAAACGATATGCATGATATCAAACGCTGTGTTGTTTGGTGCCGTACGTGATGATTTGCCTGTAGTAACATTTCCTGATGAATAAAGTCACAGCTGCCATTTTCACAAGTACTAGCTCTTGAAAATATTTCGTCCGATGACAGGAATGGCGTGGACCAAATACAAACACACGACAAAAGCACTATTCTGCCAGTTGTAGTTGCACTGTTTTATTTGCTAACTGCAAATGGGTTACCCTGTTGAAACTGAGGTACGGGTCGGCCGCTAGGAGCGCGATTTAGTCATCGGTTGGTCATGGACGCCTTGGCCCACCAGGTGCTTTCCATTATACCACATTATGATAATCACCTCCCCAGATCTCGAATGTTTCGTTAATATTTTTGCCTTAGATTAAATAAAAAAGTTGATCATAAGTTCTTACGTTTTATCTCCGTCAGGTGACAGTGCGCAGGTGCAGATGCAGGTGCGGCAGGTGAAGGACTACCCAGTGGACCTGTACTACCTCATGGACCTGTCCAAGTCTATGGACAACGACTTGCAGAATCTCAAGACGCTAGGAGTCAATCTCAGTAAGAACTTCATTCATAAACACTTAATGTAACCTTAGATTGGACAGCTATTGATTCTTCTCAATATTTTTTCACTTTATATACCCAAAGTTGTGATTAATATTACTTGACAATAAGATATTTGAACAATTCTTTTTATCGTTACAGTTAACAAGATGAGAAACATTACCAGTAACTTCCGGGTTGGATTCGGGTCCTTTGTTGACAAGACGGTGGCACCGTACGTGAACTTGGCTCCTGGGAAGTAAGTACAATCCTCTCTTATGATTTGTCTTTTTTCTCGAATTTTACTATTGTCGTGAACAGAACGGACAAGTGACGTTAATAACGCAGAGTCTGCCACTTGCATGTTGTTTCCAAGCTGAGCAAAGCGAGTCAAAAGGTGTCAATGCGAACCTCTCTAAGGTTCTTGTGTTCAAAATGGGAAATGAAAGTCATCGCCCTTGAAGTTTTGCCAGGAAAATTTGTGGGCCCGGTCACATTTATCGAGAGGGTAGCAATAACAAACTAAGGGCATTCTCAGCATAACAGTGGGGGAGACGCTTACTTAACTTTCAGCTGCATTTGGAGAGAAAATGTTCTCACCGGCCGTGTCGATGACTCGATCGTTTCTGCCATAGCCTCTTTGATATTTTGAAGAATATAGCCTTTTCGACAAAAGTATTATCCGCCCTAACATGTCCCACATTCTCCACTCCCCAGACTGACCGAGCCGTGCGGCGGATGTGCGCCCGTGTTCGGGTTCAGGAACGTCCTGTCGCTGACGGACCAGGCGGAGAAGTTCAGCACAGAGCTGGCGCAGCAGCAGGTGTCCGGCAACCTGGACCAGCCTGAGGGCGGGTTCGATGCGCTCATGCAGACCGCTGTCTGCAACGTAAGTCACTTACTGTGATTGTGCCCTCTGTGTAATACAACACTGACATACGTGATACAATATAGTTCCTGAAAACGTCAAACATGATAGGTTGTTTGTACCAAAAAAAGTACACTCTTCTGAGCATTCTATGACAAGTTACTAGTATCAATGTTTGCTTTATTTTTTATGTATAATCATCGACACATCTATGCATATGCACTTCCAGGATGAAATAGGCTGGCGAGAGAAGGCCACAAAGCTGATCGTGTTCGCCAGTGACGCGCCCTTCCACTCGGCCGGGGACGGGAAGCTGGGCGGCATCCTGACGCCAAACGACGCCAAGTGCCACCTGGACTCTTCAGGCACCTACACCGAGCTCAACAACCTGGTGAGCAACGCTGACTCCTGCTAGTCTCCACCAGACAAACGTTCAAAACAGTAAAATTACCCTACCTGTGGACCCACTCCCCTGCCCCGTGATAGGAAGGCCTGATGGAGGCTAGACCCCTGCTAGCCTGTATTGCATTTGCCACTTGTCCATTGCGTTGTAACTTGTCCGAATACTAAAGTTATCGGGACACTGGCTGTTGATCAGTTACTAAGTAATGGTCTCTGATTGCTATCGTGCCCTAACGGCTCCCGTTTCAGCCAAGCGCCTCCGTACATCTGTAATTTGATCTCTCTAATAGATACCGAACATGGTCTACTTATAGATCTACAACATTAAAAATTTTGGAACATCCTGGTTCAATCATTATTAAGATCCATTGTCATATGACCATCTCCGTCGTTATACTTTTTTCATCAGCGTAAATAACTGCTGATGCTTCTGGACACTTTGACAAGGGTTCAATTCCCAACATTGACAACTGAAATCTACTACACACCGAGCTGCTTTTCTCTGCTCTCCATAGAGCTCTCGCGCTGCTGTTTGTTGATGAGTTTGTTTTTCCCACGTGTTGTCAGGATTACCCGTCAGTAGGCCAGCTGATTGCCGTCCTTGAGGAGCGGAACATACAGCCCATTTTTGCAGTGACTGGGGAACAGATCGACATCTACAGGGTAAGCAGATATGACATGTTCATTTGTTTAACGTGCAATGAATATTCCATTGGTCCTTGGTGCTTACGTTGTACTTAACTCGTTGTGTGACATTGTGGGTTTGCATGTCTGTAGGGGCTGGCAGATATGTTTTCCGGTGCCATCGCAGAAACTCTTGCTGAAGATTCTTCCAACGTGGTTTACTTGGTGGAGGACGCCTACAAGGTAAAGATTACGGTTGTCTTTGAAAAGTTGCTGTAAACTGTCGAAATATTAAAGATTCACTATTGTGTACTATGCCACTGCCATTCGAATGTTTCTGAATGTCGGGAATGGCTGTTGTAACTTGTATCTTGATCAGATGTGGATATGTTACTGCAAATGGACTTAAGAAGAATTATTTGAAAGGAAAAAATGCTCTTTCTGCCTATAGAAACTCCGTTCCGAGGTGAGAATGCAGGCCCCCAACGTGCCGGAAGGGATCGAGCTGCAGTTCACGGCTCTCTGCCTGGACAACCAGGTGATAGAGGGCGCTGCTGAGTGCAAGAACCTGGCTGTCGGAGACACCGTCGCCTTCAACATCACAGTCAAGTTAGCCGAATGTCCGCAAGGTGGCGGCGACCTGCAGTTCTCGCTGAACCCGGTAGGATTCGGAGATGAGATGACGATCAAGGTGACGACAATGTGCTCCTGCGACTGCGAGGTGGACGCGGTAAGCCATGGCGTCACTAAAGACGATTCTTGTCAGACTTGAGTGTGTTCCTGTAACTTTTAATCAGCCAATTCCTTTCTCATTTCATCTTCCTTCACTCTTGCGGCCGTTCATTTTTGTACATTTTCCACACTCCAGATCCCGGACAGCGACCAATGTTCCGCCGGTAACGGGACCCTGGAGTGCGGCGTCTGCGTTTGCAACACGGGCAGGTAATGTATACTTTGAGAATCCGTGTATTATACGTCTCATATGCAGATGGGTCATCCAGGCCGCCAGGGAGGATAGAAAGGTCATTGCAGACAATAGCAGATCCAAGTAAAAATAGACTAGAAATCTTCCCAAGAAAAGAAAAAGATTCTAACAATGTAGTCACATGAAAAAGGAAAACAATGGAAGCGGAGCAATATTTGCCTGTTTTTGTTATAAATTTTTAGCCCACACCCTGATGCATTTATTTGACTTGACGACCTATCGTTCCCAAGGTACGGCCAGACGTGTGAGTGTAACGCCGACAGTGTAGAAGCCGTGGATGAGACCAAGTGCCGGATGGACAACGCGACGGCCGTGTGCTCGAGCCGAGGTGACTGCCTGTGCGGCCAGTGTACGTGCTCGCCTCGACAGGACCCGCGAGAGAAGGTCTGGGGCAAGTTCTGCGAGTGTGACAACTTCTCCTGCCTCAGGCACGATAGGCTCATCTGTGGAGGTAGGTGTCTGAGCCGGGAAGCTGAAAACAGAAAGAGAGATACAAAAAAAGAACGCTCATGCAAGTTGGAACGGAGCATTCTATCACTGAATTTCGCTGTCCGTATATAACAAGAAATTTGTTAAGGGTACTATCGCATTCGTGTCCTAATCCAACATTCAGACTTACTCCATCAAAACGTTTGTGAAAATCAATGTATTTGCACGAGTATTGAGCTATATGGCTTCCTTCAGATGTTATGTTTTCTCGTTCCTACCATTTTTATATGTGTTCTATCTATCGGTTTTTAGGCCGTGGCACATGTGACTGCGGGCAGTGCGTGTGCGAGTCGGGCTGGACGGGCGAGGCATGCGAGTGTTCCGCCCGCACGGACGCCTGCATCGCCGAGAACGGGGAGGTCTGCAACGGTCACGGCACCTGCGAATGCGGAAAGTGCAAATGTGAAGATAATTTCGCCGGTCCGACTTGCGAGGAATGCCCGGTACGTGAATGGCTCTATAGATTGGTACTGTGTGTCGACAGCTTGCATAACACCTTTCAACCTAATTAATCTACCATACACGTTTGAGACTCAATTGACAAAAGTCGACAAGTAGACTGAAAAATAGAAAGAAGGTCAAATAAAAAGTAGGAGATATGATGGAGAGAACAAAGTATTTTCCCATTTCCGCTATGGTCGCAATTTCGGCGCCACCTCATGATTTCGGACGACACTGAAACTTACACCTGCGGCATCTAGTTCTTTTCTGTATCGGTACTGTGTATTCTGCGTCTCATTTTGCACATGTTAACCTGTGTTGTACAGACCTGTCCTGGAAAGTGCGAAGGGAACAAAGGCTGTGTGCAGTGTCAGGCCTTCCAGTCCGGAGACGTGGCAGACCAGGAGTGTCTGCAGTGTCCCTTCAACGTCACCATGGTGGACAGTGTGGACGTTGTCGGTAAGAAATGTTTTGTCAAAACTTTGTGTAGGACACGGCAGAAAGGAAGAACAAGGTTACAATAAAGTTGATTTCCCACTCAAGCTATCGAAACGGTTGGGTAATTTGTGGGTAGTACAAATGTGGGTGTATGTGTACAGTAAAGGTACTTGTGTAAGTTGTGCATCTTGCACTACGTTAAGAGCAGCAATTTTCATGTCTTCCTTAATAACGTATCGTTGCGGCTCTACTCGACAGTGGATGATCCGGAGATCCAGTTGTGCCGTTTCCGTGATGACGACGACTGTTTGTTCACCTTCTCTTACGGCAAGGGTGACGACAACACACTGGTGGTCAACGTACAGAGGACCAAAGGTGCAAATAGCAGTTTGTATATGTCGGGAATATTTTTCTAACCACAAGGACATTTTCTAACAGACCTTCAATCTTTGATCACAAATTAGAGATAGTGCTATCACTGCTTGCTACGATTCGAGAATAGTCAAATGTTGTGATAGCTGGTGATAGTTGGTGATGCTCATTAATGTATCTAAAGAAATGGCAGAGAACACAAAAAGAAAGACTCATGTACATGTATCGATTTTTTCTCCAGAATGCCCTCCGGATGTCAATATCCTTCCCATCATCCTCGGCATCGTGGCAGGGATCGTTCTGATTGGTCTAGCCCTGCTGATCATTTGGCGGGTACTGATCTATCTGTACGACAGGAATGAGTATCAGAGGTTCGAAAGAGAGCAGCAAAAGACAAAGTTTTCGTCGGTATGTATCGAAACTAAAATCCTTTTTCCTATTTTGTACATGTTCTTTAAAATGGAAAGGCCGCACAACTTCGAAAATGTACTTTAGATACAGTGAATGCTGGCTCCGAGCCAGCTGTCGGGACCTAACTTCCTGTTTCTGACCTTGTAGAGAAGTCTATAGAAAAGTAATTCTCCCACCACGTGATGCCTCTCAACTGTACGAACACACTAGCGAATACACAAAGTAACACACCCAAAACAATGCATCCGTTTTCACGGAGATGATGAAACTAACTGCTTGGCTTTACTCACTGCATTCCGTGCCCTCTTACAGGACATCAACCCACTATACCGGGAGACCACAACGAAGTTCCTGAACCCCACATATGGCGGGAACAAGTGATCTTCAAGTTGCCTCCTCAGTGTTGTTCCTGTTAAGTATAAGCTCTAGTCACAGGGTGCTACATTACATGACATGACATCAACTCCAAAGCATGGAGGAAACAGAATGGAAATATTACAGATTAATCTTGACAACTTTGTTAAGTGCCTTTCGAAACATCATGATCAGAATTTTGCATTCATTGACAATACGTCCCATTGAGTGGACTCTTTGGCAGGGGTTCACTTCTCGATTATTGTATATCTACTAATATATATGTTCATCACGAATTGTCAATAATCTGACAGAGTCCTGTAAACTTCAGTAATTTGATTGTGTTTTATTTTCTTAATTACTTTATACAATCCCACCTTGCGCTGTGTCCATCAAATTGACGGATTTGCAGCGTCACCAATTTGATAATCAATTGTAAATATTACAGACATTATAGAACTATATTGTATATATGCTTCAGGTTTATATGTGTCCATTTTGAGACTTACGACTAACTCGTATTGCTTATAAAGCGACATTCCAAGGCTAAATGCAGACATAACCTAGTGCCAGGGTATAAACTGTGTGTATGCTATTTATTTTTTCACAGTTGTAGTGAGTAGTTTGAACTGGTTTAACATCTAGTCTTATTTAGCGATTAATCTGTTGTGTTGATTTTCTGCAAAGGTAATCTTAGATTAATATGTTGTTTACATATAGACACATGATGTAGGTAAAACATACAACTTATTCCGCGCACAACGTTGAAAACTGTGAGCTACCATTCTAAACAGAACAACATAGATACGTATAGAAAACACCGCTAAAATATGATTTATTTAGACTGTGCTGTGAATTTTATTTTACACTATACACTCTTGATAGTTAAAGTATACTAGTACGTTCTTTTTACATGAAATGCTTCGTCTTGGAATTATCTATATTTCACAACAGCAACGTGTTTATCATTTGTTCACAGACTAATCTTATGCTGACATGCTGACAACACTTTATATTTGTACGTGCAATATGCAGAGAATTAAAACATATGTTCTACATGATGTCTACTTTGTGTTCCCTGTTACACGGGACTTTTGCTAAATCAAGCAAAGTTCCTCTTTCCAATAGCGTACTGTATACACAGTGGTTTAACAACCCACTGGCTCTACGACCTCAAAAAGGCCATGGGAATCTATTCAAGTAAGGACCATATTTGTACAATCAAAGAGAAACGTTTATGCAACAAACCTTGACTAGAAAAAGGATGATTTATCAATCGTAAAGGTAAACATCATCAAGCAAAGGTCTTAATGATGAACTCTAGTTTAATTTGATAATCACACTTCTTTCCGATCATGACTTAGGAGGAAATACAGAAAAGCTGCAACAATGAGCACAACAAACACCACGGGAATGGTCCATTCCAAACGACACTCCTGCCTGCCATTAGTCGACTCGTGTCCATGGTAACCCGCGGAGAGACCGCACTGTGCGCATGTGTCAGAAGAGGACGAACGAGGTCTGTGGGGTGTACCATGTAGGACAAGTGGTCTCCTTTCGTAGTCCTCCTCAAGTTTTATTGCCACGGCAGACATGGCGGACGGGCTGAAAGAAGAAGTCGACGATTTTTTTATTGAAACATAATGACAAGACGTGGTGGCGACACACTCGAGTTGCACTTATATTCATGTCGCCACCAGACTAAACGTAATACAAGCAAGCAAAGCGCGAGTTAGATACAATCAATCTATAAACTAGTGAAACACATACGTCGGCGATTTCAGTACTTTTTTATTATCTTCGACAAGAAAGTTATTTTTTTTTATAAATTTTTTGGTGCACGTGCGTGTGTTTGTGTGTATGTTAGTGCATGCACCGTGAACAGCATAACTTGAGAAATCGTGAATGAATCCTATTGATAGTATTGTTTTTGACAAAACTGAAAGCGATCAGATTCGGGGACCCCTTCCTATTTTGCATGTATTGTGATAAAACTAATCTGCTAGAATTCAAAACGTCATGTTACGTCTTCCCAAGCTCAAAAGCTATCTATCATACCATACCATAGCATGTCTGGGGCACGAGATATCAAAACCGGATGTTATGCAGCACTACCACATTAGGGAGCCCCAAATCATTTTGAGGTCTCATCAAGACCTCCCCACATACCAAATATCATTACAGTCCATCTATATGGTTTTTAGAGTTATACTGTACAGAGACAGGTAAACATACAGACACATACATACATACGAACATGTTAAAACGGAAGTTGCAGCCTTGATGTTTTCCCACATAGACTGTTTCGTGTTCCAACAGTTCCGCTTTTTCCCATACGAGCGCGTACTGTTCAACCGACGATTGTACCAGTACCAATGTTTCTCTATATATGTAACGTTGCATAGTAGTTTTTCGTCAGAATTTAAACATAACGCTAGCCAGCAGCTCACAGCCTACCACCAGGTACCTACCTGTTCCAGGGTCGGTTTCACGTCGCTGCGGTACCGGTGCTTTATAGTAAACTGATCTGTTGGGAAAGCGCAGAGACCACGTTCCGATATGTAATTCCACTGCTTCAGTGAGGCGCAGTACAGTTGGACAGACAGTACTGATAGAAGATGATGCACTTTGTAGGAAGAGTGGAAGCTGCGAACTCAAACTGCAGCGACAAGTCGGTGCCAGCATATGTAGGTTCTCTTGACTCCCGGAACTTAAAGCCAAAATCCAATACAAGAAAGGGAAGTTCCCATTTCATTGGACCGTTCCATTCTAACATTTTGGCGGGGCCAGAAATATGCTTCAAACGGACTCTTTCTCCTCAGCTACATGTAATCTCCTCCCTACTCAGATCTTTTAATGTAAAATAAATGGTAGAAAATGGCAAGTAGGAAAATATTTGAAGTATTCAATGTGTGTGTGTAGGGGGGGGGGTCCATCTGCGTGTGTGCTTGTGTGTGTGCGTTAATGTGTGTGTTCGTATGTGTGTTCGTGTGTGTGTGTGTGTTCGTGTGTGTGTGTGTCCGTGTGTGTGTGTGTGTGTGTGTGTGTGTGTATGTTCGTGAGTGTGTTTATGTAATTTATTAATCTTTCAAACATATGGGTAGTCCCCTTAGCCGTTGAAGGCTGATCTGTGTCCGCGCGCGCGTGTGTGTGTGCGTGTGTGTGCGTGCGTGTGTGTGTGTGTGTGTTTGAAGCTCATTCTAATTGAAACAGCTGAGTCAGGGAGGCCAAGAGTCGACACTTCGGTTCATACATGCCAAGACAATTCAGAGATTTAAGTTGAAGAAAAAGCCAACGTGTTTAATCTGTCGATTCAGACGCGATTGCAATTTTTATTAACGACCCTACTATTAATGATTTATGTTGTAAACAAGCATCGAAATTCAGCCATGTACATGTTCGAGTCTTTCTTTCTTCCTCCTCCCCCCCCTCTCTCCCTCCCCCCGCCATTAGACGTCCCACCATGGTACCGTCCCGGTCTGTTTGCTCACCTGTGTCACTGGGCGAAGGTCGCTCTGATCACCTTTCCTACTATTTTGGGAAAATCACGTGCACACGTCAGCTTTCAAGTGTTAGAGCATTCTAGTACACAGCATAGGACTCTCTGACAAGTTCATGGGCTTACTCCTGATTTTTTTACTCTATTGGTACAGGTGAAAAATTTAACATGTAACATGTTTTTATTTCTGTACAAAGGGGGATTATTATTAGAGGTCTACTTGTAATCTACACCTCCCAAAGAAAGGAATGTTGTGTCAACAAAAGTTTGCCCTTTGCCCTGGAAGTTATAAAAGCACACTGAAGTCAGTCTTGCTCGGCCAAAATGGACAGGAGTTACTACCATAGCCGTGCTGATCAGCCGTTCCTGGACGACACGTTTGGTCAGCTGCTGGACAAGGCGGCTGTCCGCTGGCCGGACCGAGAGGCGTACGTCTTCCGGCCAGGCGGAAGGAGGGTCACCTTTACCGAGCTGAAAGTTCAGGTACGTCAGTTCAGGTACGGGTACAGGTACGGTACCCTGACGGTTCTCCCGTCTTATCACAAGACGACATTGCTTGAGGTATAAATGTATTACAGCGAAGAATAGGATTTTAAAGAAGACTTCATCGCGAGGAAAAGTAAACATGGCGGTTCCTTTCTCTGTTGGATTGTTCAGTTCGGTTATATTCTGACAACCTTACCTAGCCTGCCGAAGAAACCGGTTGGGCTTGTCTTTGTTGCATGAGCATGACTGCTGTTGTGCCCCGGTTACATATGTACATGTAGTGCTTTTACGCTCTGTCGAAAGTCGCATTCAACAGAAATGTTGTGTTATGTGGTAAAGGCTAAGGATGATTTGTTTGAGAGGCGTTGGCTACAGGTGACAGTTGAATGGTGTAAGCACAATATATGAATAGCTCTTCCTGACCGTGACAGGACACCAAAACCTGCTGGTGGACTTTACCTTGACACAGTCCCAGCTCTCTGTAACGATACATGAAAGCGATATATCTTGTGTGACCGGTACAGACGCTGCTAGTCAAAAATACTTATTGCGAGCAGAAAGTCGAGTCCTGACCTAACATTTCGAGGGTCACTCACAAAAATCTCTTTTATGATTTGTAGAAACTTACGAAACAATAGATCTCAGAAAGGGGATAGGACATAGCAGCTGTTATCAATATAAATATGAATAATCATATTCTATGCAATTTTATAAAAAAATGTGCCAGCGATAAGACGATTCCAAAAAGTTTGTCTTGTGACCTACAGACCATCATGTGACTGAAGCAGGTGACTTTTGTAAATATTTAACGTAGAATCAAGTTTACGTAACGTAATTCAAAATAACCAATCTATCCCGGTAGTGTCCAAATCCAAGGAGGTTTCCGTCTGAGCCTTGACAAATCACAAGGGTTTGGATCTATCAGTGGATCTCTCTTTGGATCTCTCACTCTAGAGGAATGCGTTTGGATTCTTGTCGAAATTACTTTGTCCTGATGTCAATACCTTTGTCAGGATTCGCTCCTGTCACACATAGCCACGTTTGCAATGTTGTCTGTGGTTGTCAATTGTACGTGGACCGGTGCCAAATGCCAGATCTTTTCAAAAGTCATGAGAGGTCGGAAGATCGTATATTGGTTGGGATGACGTACTGACGTTCTGAGACACGCACGGCTGTTTTCCTTACCTACCCCAGGGCCTGGATCACCGTCCATGATCCAGGCCCTGAGACGAATTTGTTTGGCAATATGTAATCACGAGCAGGCGTAGGGGGTGGCGAACTAAAAAGAAAGCGATATTATATGTATAATTAGCACAGAATGCGTTAAAACATGAAAAACAACCTACTAACACAACAAGCATGAAGCCAGACCACCTGACCGTTCTTGAGTTATTTTGGTA
>NW_017803602.1:1254717-1265373 GCF_001625305.1 Branchiostoma belcheri | reverse complement strand
GTGCGTGCGTGCGTGCGTGCGTGCGTGCGTGCGTGTGTGTGTGTGCGTGTGTGTGTGTTTGAAGCTCATTCTAATTGAAACAGCTGAGTCAGGGAGGCAAAGAGTCGACACTTCGGTTTGTTTGTTTGTTTGTTTGTTTATTCGATCTCCATTAGATTTACATGAAATCTATTCTTCCTGGAGTCGCAAAATTACAATGAAACAAATGTACAGAACAGAACAAAACAAATGTACATGAAAGTAAAACCAACATAACAAAAGGTGTGAGTCTTAATAAAAAAAAAATAACATAACGCACACAACATTAACTGAAAACTGTTCAGACATGCCAAGACAATTCAGTTCAGACGGTTCAGACATGCCAAGACAATTCAAAGATTTAAGTTGAAGAAATAGCCAAAGTGTTTAATCTGTCGATTCAGACGCGATTGCAATTTTTATTAACGACCCTATTAATGATTTATGTTGTAAACAACCATCGAAATTCAGCCATGTACATGTTTGAGTCTTTCTGTCTTCCTCCCCCTCCATCTCTCCCTCCCCCCCCCCGCCCACTGAGACGTCCCACCATGGTACCGTCCCGGTCTGTTTGCTCACCTGTGTCACTGGGCGAAGGTCGCTCTGATCACCTTTCATACTATTTTGGGAAAATCACGTGCACACGCCAGCTAGTTTTCAAGTGTTAAGCATTGTAGTAGACAGCATAGGGCACTCTCTGACAGGTTCATTGGCTTACTCCTGTTTTTTTTTTCACTCTATTGGTACAGGTGAAAAATTTAACATGTTTTTATTTCTGTACAAAGGTGGATTATTAGTAGAGGTCTACTAGTAATCTACACCCCCAAAGAAAGGAATGTTGTGTCAACAAAAGTTTGCCCTTTGCCCTGGAAGTTATAAAAGCACACTGAAGTTAGTCTTGCTCGGCCAAAATGGACACGAGTTACTACCATCGCCCTGCTGTCCAGCCGTTCCTGGACGACACGTTTGGTCAGCTGCTGGAAAAGGCGGCTGTCCGCTGGCCGGACCGAGAGGCGTACGTCTTCCGGCCGGGCGGAACTAGGGTCACCTTTACCGAGCTGAAAGTTCAGGTACGTCAGTTCAGGTACGGGTACAGGTACGGTACCCTGACGGTTCTCCCGTCTTATCACAAGACGACATTGCTTGGGGTATAAATGTATTACAGCGAAGAATAGGATTTTAAAGAAGGCTTGATCGCGAGGAAAAGTAAACATGGCGGTTCCTTTCTCTGTTGGATTGTTCAGTTCGGTTATATTCTGACAACCTTACCGAGCCTGCCGAAGAAACCGGTTGGGCTTGTCTTTGTTGCATGAGCATGACTGCTGTTGTGCCCCGGTTACATATGTACATGTAGTGCTTTTACGCACTGTCGAAAGTCGCATTCAACAGAAATGTTGTGTTATGTGGTAAAGTATGCTAAGGATGATTTGTTTGAGAGGCGTTGGCTACAGGTGACAGTTGAATGGTGTAAGCACAATATATGAATAGCTCTTCCTGACCGTGACAGGACACCAAAACCTGCTGGTGGACTTTACCTTGACACAGTCCCAGCTCTCTGTAACGATACATGAAAGCGATCTATCTTGTGTGACCGGTACAGACGCTGCTAGTCAAAAATACTGTGTTCGTATTGCGAGCAGAAAGTCGAGTCCTGACCTAACATTTCGAGGGTCACTCACAAAAATCTCTTTTATGATTTGTAGAAACTTACGAAACAATAGATCTCAGAAAGGGGATAGGACATAGCAGCTGTTATCAATGTAAATATGAATAATCATATTCTATGCAATTTTATAAAAAAAATGTGCCAGCGATAAGACGATTCCAAAAAGTTTGTCTTGTGACCTACAGACCATCATGTGACTGAAGCAGGTGACTTTTGTAAATATTTAACGTAGAATCAAGTTTACGTTACGTAATTCAAAATAACCAATCTATCCCGGTAGTGTCCAAATCCAAGGAGGTTTCCGTAGCCTTGACAAATCAAAGGGGTTTGGATCTATCAGTGGATCTCTCTTTGGATCTCTCACTCTAGAGGAATGCGTTTGGATTCTTGTCGAAATTACTTTGTCCTGATGTCAATACCTTTGTCAGTATTCGCTCCTGTCACACATAGCCACGTTTGCAATGTTGTCTGTGGTTGTCAATTGTACGTGGGTGCCAAATGCCAGATCTTTTCAAAAGTCATGAGAGGTCGGAAGATCGTATATTGGTTGGGATGACGTACTGACGTTCTGAGACACGCACGGCTGTTTTCCTTACCTACCCCAGGGCCTGGATCACTCCATGATCCAGGCCCTGAGACGAATTTGTTTGGCAATATGTAATCACCGAGCAGGCGTAGGGGGGTGGCGAACTAAAAAGAAAGCGATATTATATGTATAATTAGCACAGAATGCGTTAAAACATGAAAAACAACCTACTAACACAACAAGCATGAAGCCAGACCACCTGACCGTTCTTGAGTTATTTTGGTAACTAACAGACGTGCACATGCACACACACGCGTGCACACACACACACAAATAGAATATTTGCTCTTCATTTCTCCTGCAAGGTGGACGAGCTAGCAGCTGGGCTGTTGGCCTTGGGAACCCAGCGAGGGGACAGAATCGGATGGATTGTAGACAACAGGCTAGAATGGGTCCTGATGTATTTTGCCGTAGCAAAAGTGGGAGCCATTTCGGTATGTCAGCGACCTGATGTATCATTGTACATGTACAATATGTTATCTTAACATGCACGATCGTAATGGAATAACCAAGGCAGGGTCATGATGACACCTGGATTAACTTTATTTCATGTCTTCTCTTATGATCAATTGCAACCTGTCAACTGAAATGTAAACGCTTATACTGAATTTGCAGTTCCCTGAACATCATGTGTGTTCGTTATTGGTAATACCAACATTTGCATTGACGTGTCATAGGTACCGCTGGAAAATATGTTTGATTGGAATTCAGAGGTTGCCATCTACATGCTAAACAAGGTAAATTGTTTTTCACTGTTTTCACATCATTTTGTTTCTGGCATATAGAACGGCGATGTATGATAATCTATAACTTACTTACTTGTTACTAGTATGACTAAATTTACAGATATCTTTCTACTTGTAGAACTCGAGGTTTACTTAGTATTTTGTCCCATATACATGTAAATTCGCCATGTGTATGTATTGCTACCTTTTCGGGGCTACGTTCGTTTACTTTACACATACTATGTTTTGTATTGCAACCATAGTTCTTAGATTTCTTTATGTATATCTGTGTATTCTATTATCTGTACCTGAAGTAAACTAGAACACTAATGAGTAAAACGTGTGAATATTATTGTTTTCATATTGGAATATGTAAATCCTCATACAAAGACGATATTTTTTCCGCTAAATAAGACATTTGCCTGTATGCGTCACTTACAGATAATCGGCCAGGTCCGGGTTTGTACGTTCTAAAGCCCTACTCGACATGGCTTCCAACATGTTTCTTACTGTGGCCTTTGTTTTAGGTAAAGGTGAAGACATTAGTGCTACAAGAAAGCGACGAAGATGATGCCTACAGTAAGAACCCCCTGCAGTCACTGATAGAGATCGCACCGGAGCTGGAGACATGTCAGCCCGGCCAACTCAAGAACACAAAGTACTGACTAGTATCTCCATCTTCATTCTAGAAGGTTTTGGCTACAGCTACTTTAGACGTGGGCTCATTTACAGTTACTGTCGATCGGCTGTTTGAGACGACAATGGTACACCAGCTTGTGCTATATCAATATCATGGTCTATGTATTACCATAATCAATATTTAGTATGTGGGTAGGTCATGGCTACCCACATAATAATCACATCTTGTCCAAAAATCACAGTCCGTAAATCAGTCCGCAAATCAAATTTCTCCAGTACCGTATTCTTTGTTTGAAAGTTCTCACTGTTGGAGCACACTGTGCATCCTCTGGTATGCTGTTTCAGATTATAGCCCCAGACACAGCCAGAGATCTCCGCATACAGTTCCTGTTCATTAAAAGATTAACTTCAACTTAAAAGATGGATGCAGGAATGCCCCACATAGACTAAGGTATCCATCTGCATATTTTGACTATTCTCCCTTAAACCTCTGCACCTCAGGTTACCCTTCCTGGAGACCGTAATTGCGATCAGTGACAGGAAATACAGGTACGTGTTAAATGCTTCTGATTGGTGGAAATGTGCTTCCTGAAATGAGTTTTCCTTTTGTCAAAATGTGCCACATTAATCAATGCCTGTTTATTTGAAAATTATAGGCCCAGACCAGGACAGTGTTAATGCGCATGCTTCATTTGAACATTTAAACCTAAAGCATATGCAAGCAAAGTATGTCGTGTGTGCAATGTGGGGATCACTGTATGTATGTACATATATACACATGTATATATGTAACATATATGTTGTATTAATTATTTCTGTGAAACTTGTTCCTAGACGTTCCATGTAAATGTTTGTGACCCAGTGGTTTTTCGTGGTTCCAGCGGCTGCTACATGTTCACAGACGTCCAACAAATGGGTGGAGAAGAGGAGCATAGAAGACTTGATGTTCTGCAAACAGAGCTCAGTGCAAAAGACCCCGGTTTTCTCTTCTGTACATCAGTGAGTAGAAGACATTGCACCTGATTTAAAGCTCTAGATGCACATCGCGTTATCAAATAAAGTTATTGCTGGTCTCATATTCTCTGTAATTCTCCTTCGTATACATTGAGTTTGACATGCAGATGGCATTGGTACCATATGAATATCAGATTTTGTCTATGAAATGCAGCTCTTTGATTTTGGTTCTCAACATTCCTATTGCATACACATATATAGAAATCACTAGAAAGCTTTAAACAACTCCTGCACTCAAATGTGCAAAGATTGAGTGTAACAAGCCGTTCGGTGTGATATAGCTAGCTGCCGCCGCACCGCGTGTCTGCGAAGCTGGTGTGTTACGCCGAAGGGCGGTTATACCGGCTATACCGATACAGATATATATATATACTTCTCCAGAACTTAAATTCGACATAAATCCTATAACTTAGTCAAATTATGAGTATACGCTCGTACCTAGTTCTTTTATAGAAGAACAGCATTGAAAGGTTACACGTTCAATCTCGAAGTACTAGTACATGAAGTTCTCAATTTTCTCATTTTAGTGTAATATCTTTTGAATACATTTGGCTACTAGTACCATTATGTTCAAGGACGAACCCTCGAATTTTCTGCAACAGGGTAGCACAGGGATGCCAAAGTTCGTCCAGCACTCTACCTACGCCCTTGTGAACTCCTGCGGTGAGTTCTTCAGGATGACCGGCATTGACAAGCAGGTAGGCGTTGCTCCTCTAAGAGGTAAGGTAGTCACATAGCCTTTCAGTTCAGGCTGTAGGCTGTTAACCAATCGTGTCTAGGTTACAATATTGAAAGGCAGAGCCCATCCTTCTCCATCCGAATCCCTCTGAATCTTAGAAAGCAATTATTCTATAGTCAATATAGTCGGATGCTTGCTAAATGTTCAAAAATAATACTCTCAAGTGGTCGAAAAAAGTGCTTTTCCTGCGAAAATATCTCACATAATGCACACCCCACTCGTAGACCTAGGCCTCCCTACTCTTCCCCACACCCCACTGGTAGACCTCCCTACTCTTCCCCACACCCCACTCGTAGACCTCCCTGCTCTTACCCAACTTGGCAAGCGTCCTTTCCCCTGCACCATGGCGGGTAGTAAATTACTTAAATTGTCTCTTTTTCAGCCCAAGTGCCTTTTCCCCTCGGCAGCCGAAAGTGGGTTCTGGGACGTGCACCAGCCGATTGTGTTCGGCAACACGATGGTTTTCCCCAGTGCCGGGAAGGCGACAGTTACCGATCTGCTGTCCACCATTCAGGAAGAGAGGTGATGACCTACATCTAATGTTCCACCTGTGCGGCACCGCATCCTCCGATTTCATATAAAGTGGGAATGACAAGTATGGTTGTAAAATACAGATAATAACTTTCGAAAGGCTCCAAAATCTAAATGAAGATATGAGAAATGAAGAGATGAAAAGCAGCTTATCTGTAAACTTTTAATTTGTCACCATGCAATACCGATTTCTAACACCCACGCCTCCAGGTTAAGTAGATGTTGGAATGCCGCTTGCTTGAACAGAAACTGGGATAGGGAGATTAAAATCCTCAATATTTTGCCATTCAACAATCAGCTATTTCATCGTTTTCATACAAATTATCTTCAAAGAACCAAGTGGATCGATTTCGTCTGTGAGCTGTTTATCTGTATATCCGGTATTACCACCCTTCAGCATAACGATTGGTACGGGTTGAAAACATTTCCCATGTACAGATGTGGCGCCGTGGCAGCCCTCTTGTTCATCAAACAGTTCCACGAACTTTTGCACCATCCGCAGCTGAAGGACTATGATCTATCATCTTTGGAGATGAGTATGTATTTAACCTTACTTGCCATCCTACATTGCTAAAGTCTGTCAGTTTTCAAACAGTTAGAAGACGGCCTAATGCAGTAGTGGTTACGGTAATTGTTGACTCTAAATTTTGTGTTCTTTATTTTGTGTCTTAGTTCACGTTGGCGGTAACGTGGTACACGAGAGTTTGATCCACCTGTCGACTCAACTTCTTCCAAATGTAAAAATCCTGGTAAGAAAAATGTACACTTTGACTGCGTCCAGTTGTTGTATTTTACATTAGCTAAACCATCTATGCATTACAGAGATCGGTGGTGGAGATAATACTAGTGTTTTATAACCTTACTTTATTTACACAGCAGTCATCTTGAGTTGTTTATACTGTATGCCGTTTGGCCCATGCTCGCCTGCAGTGAGGCAAAAGTGTTAATTCTTTTTCAGCAAAACAATTATCATTATGATACAGTCTTCTAGCGATCCTTGACCATAATGTCCAGTTTGCTTGTATTGTCGGTACTGCAGTGGAAAACACGTTTGCTCTCTTGTACAGAACCTCTATGCCATGACTGAGGTGGTTTGTGTGTCAACTGTCACTCCAGACATGTCGCTAGAAGCGGCCAGCACGACAGTCGGTAAAATATTTCCTGAAATTGAGGTGGGTGAATCGCGATTTCAGCTGTTTATTGTGAAAATCTAACCATTGCATTGTTGGATTTACGATTTCCAGTGTTTAACAGCCCGAAAACGGTACTTTTAAAAGCTGAAGTCTTTGTTAATACTTACAAGGAAATCTACGGAGCTCTTACTTGTCAGAAGGCTTCGTCAGTGTTGCAATAAGAATTGTTCATCTATAGTCATTATGCAATAAACGTATTGAATTTTCCAAGGGTTTTAATTCCCTTGCAATTGGTTTCCTCTCCTTCCTCTGTGAGAAAGGTAAAACTGGTGGACGGAAGTGGAGACACGGTGCCACTGGGGCAGGACGGAGAGGTATGGGTCAAAGGTTACTCGGTGTTCCAAGGGTACTGTGGGGACGAGGACACCAACAGGAGTATCATGTCGGCTGACGGGTGGTGCAATACAGGGTATTCACCTCAACTGCCTTCGTACTACCATGCTCACTGTCTATAACACCCTAACTGTGTTCTAAAGGCATCCAATGCAGATGACAGAAGCTTAACTTCCACAAACTATTGACCCTTAAGAGAGTGTCATTCACAAACATTTCATAAACCTTGTTGGTCACGTTATTGATAAAACATTTTATGAGACAGCATGTACGCCTATCAACATTCCAAAATCCTAATGAGGAATTGATGGCTTGATGTTGATTGTATCCATCCCAGGGATATTGGTAGACTTGGTGAAGATGGCTTACTAACGATCGTCGGGAGATCAAAGGTGGGTCAGACTTTGTGTATTCAATATGCACTGATAATGGTAAGACTTCAACTGACTGAATACGATTAGAAATAGAATAGATAATGGTGTCTTTTTTAAAACCATTATTGAAATTTCACAAATACAACTGATTACATTCACCAATGTTTCTATGTTACATCAGCAGTTTATAGAAGAACAAAACCAATGTTTCACATAACAAACTCGATTGTTGTTAACTGTACCTGTCGTCCAATAAAGCTCACCTGATTCTGTGTCACAGCTATTTCATTTCCCCTTATGGATTGGAGTAAGACATAGGACTGTCAATCACCAAACAATTGATTACATGTTGTTAGCACTATGACATTGCTTTCAATCCTTTTACTAACGTATCGGATGTCCAATAATCTTTTGCAGGATGTGATTTTGAAGGACGATGAAAATGTTTATCCCGTGTTGCTCGAACGTATCTTTCACGAAATCTGTGACAAAGTCAAAATCGTCAAGGTGAGTGTCCGTGCCAAATAGCTAGTGTTACACAATCGTTCACCGTCTATGGCTGATTATATCACGTACTTATGATTAGATCATCTCTTAGTTATGATTAGCTGTTATAAGTACATTAGAATCAACTGCTTAACAACTTGGTTGTTGAACGTTAATGTGACATGTGTGATATTGACTATCTATACAGGCTATCGGAGTACCCCATGAGTCTCTTGTTGAGGAGATATGCATCTGCATGGTGTAAGTACACTGGCTTTCTACACAGAAAGCATGAGTGATACTAGTAATGTTGGGGGTTTTCCCAGGGTCTGGGAATTCATGGTCATGTGTTGTGAACCATGGATTGTGGTGACCGCCTTGTATTTTACTTGACCCAAGGGGGTGCATCCATTCCCTTGCATTAGATACTTTAAGGAAGACTGTAAAGCAAGAGGCATGTAACAGTTACAGACTTGTCACTTGCCCTTGACACTACATGTAAGTTACTGATACAAGGATATATAAGTGAAAAATGTATTTTGAAAGTTTTTTTGTCCTCCGATGCCATCTTCACCAACTTCTTCTTTGTACTTTACAGATTGAAGGATGGTGAAACTGCCACAGAGGGAGAGATGCGAGAGATGGCATTAAATGTTGGGGTGAGCACAGTGGCTTGGTTTCAGTTTGAATTGCAACTGTGGTCTTTTAGAAAATATCACTGGCCTCTGTTGCCTTTAGAAATACAATAAAACAGAAAATTGTGTGAAATATGGCAAATACGACTTTTCAGTGCAAGATAGAGTCGATTCCGCGTCACCGAGTGGGTTTTTTCTCCATGTTTCTAATACGTTTGAATTATTTAGAAGAAAAGAATACCCTAGTAACAAAAGTTCTAAATTTTTCAAAAATTTGAAAATGAAAATTTGAATATATTTGAATTCATTTATATATTTCTGAAACATTTTGAAAGTGACTGTACAAAGATCTCTTTATTTAGAATAAATTTGAACTACCCATTTGTTTCTTTCACTATTTGAAATATTTAGAACTATTTCAAACAAATGAAAAATGGTAGATGTGGGTAATTGCCCCCATAAAAGTAGGTGCTAATCCTACTCTTCTGTATTCTTCTGTATATTTTTAGATTTCACTGTTGGACACTGGTGGCTCTTTTGTTGTAAGGCATCAATGCCTGACACCCAGGCAGTCTACCCTGTACTTCACAGGGATGTGTGAATTACTTCCTTCCCATCCCACTGACCTATTTACAAAATGTTAGAAATAATTCGAAATAATGGTAAAAAATGGTAGAGTGCTGTTAGAAATATTTAGAAACTATTGGAAATGTCATATTCCACATCAGGAATATTTCTAACGTTTTAGAAAACCAGGGAATTATTTAGAATATTGACAAGATGTTCAAAATATTTCCAAACTAGAGTTCCCCGATCTCATACCTTCGCCAAATGATGTTAAACTTTATGACTGACAAATTATAGATTAGATTATTCCCCCCTGATTTAAGAAATAGGTACCTAATTTTCATGAATTATATCATTTTATCATAATCTCAACCAAAAGACAGTCTTATATATATTAACAAACAATGCATTCTAGCATTTCCTAATAAATTATGCAAATGAGGTCCTGATTTGAATAAATTATGTTTAATGATGTTCACGTCAACTAAACTTTCAAATACCACAAGTATGAAATTCCAGGCAATTATCATTACATAATTATAAAATTTTCTCATTAATTATGCAAATTAAGTCATTATTAACATAATCAATATCTTCCTGTGTTTCTCTCATTGTCAATTACCAATGTCACAAGCTTCAATTGTCCTATCATGGAATGCAGCTGATTTATAGAATTTCCCCATAAATTATGCAAATTACATCCATATTTGCATAATTGTCACATAATTATATTAAACATCGCGTAAGCTACCTACATACCAAAAATCACGACGATCCGTCAATCGGTTCTTGAGTTATCCCCTTTTGAATATTTTCAAGAATATATCCCTGCAGTTCTAGAGCAAGCCGCTAGGGGGCCCAAACTCACGTCACTTCTTCCCCAGCGCAAGAGCTACCTACCATCCAAATTTCGTCACTCTAGCATGTCTAGATCATGAGATATCAAAACCAGAAGTTCAGCTGCAGTACCATAACAAGCCGCTAGGGGGCCCAAAATCTAATCATTTTGAGGTCTCATCAAGACCTACCCACCTACCAACGTATCAAGACAATCCATCAAGGCCTTCTCAAGTTCGTGTTTACAGACAGACAGACAGACAGACACACACACACACACACACATACACGAACGCCCTGAAAACATAACCTT
>NW_017803602.1:1250654-1254697 GCF_001625305.1 Branchiostoma belcheri | reverse complement strand
ATTGATATCAATGACCTGCATCATGTATGCTTCATCTTTGTCATGATACAGGGAATAATGAACCATGCAAGCAGTGAGTGAATTCTGTAACTGTAACATGTTTACTCCGAAACTCATTCAGAGCAAAATGTCTACTGCTATATCGTTAATATCAGGAAACATTTCAGATTGAGAGGGATGAAACAGAGAGTTGCCAAAGAAGACTGAACTGAAGACCTGAACCAAGGATGTAAAGATAGTGGAAAGCAAAATGTCACTAGTAGTAGAAGTTGCCTTGGAGATATTTCAAGGCTTGTGAAAATTAAGTATGAACACAAAGTCACAGAGTAGTTATGCCAAAGCAACACACTGCAAAGAACCCAAGACCTTTTCACAGATCTCTGGGAGACAATGAACAGCTTAGGGGCCAAACAATCCCATTACAATGTGTATGTGATACATGGCCTGGGTGCTTTTCTCCATAATTTCCACAGCCTGCGACATTATGGAGCCAGCGGATACTACGGAGGAACCAGGCAACCAGGCTGTGCGATACATACATGGTAATGATTTTGCTTGCCCCTGTGCTTCACATAGTGTCATGCATCTCCCAGCATGTAATACTAATAGGATCTGGGAAAAGGCCTATACACTACAGCTACATGTACTACATCTACACACAACACAGGAGGCACACCATTGCCAACGAAACAGACAGTCATCCAACAAGATCTGTGATTTTCTCATCAATGTCGTCCATGGATTCCTTAAGCCTGCGCCACTGGTCAGTGGTCAGTGAAATGCCTGGAATTGTAATGACAAAACCATTGGCCCTAAAAAAACTTTTAGTGATTACAATCAAAAAGGTCTATGAGTCTAAAGTTAAGTATTGTGACAGTCAGTACTAGATCTTTAGATGTTCGTTTTATTGGTAAAATTCATTTTCAAAATTCGCTCAGCCAAGGGCTTAACCTTAACCACCTTGATGACACTAAGTTTGGTTCACATGACTGAACATCACACAAAATGAAGCAGGTTGTGAGAGTCTCAGGAGGCTGTTTTAGTAGGATTTTCTTCTTAAAAATTAAGTCTTAGAATCACTACACTACACAACTGTCAAGTGCCTTATGGTCTCACATTATGCGACCACACTTATCCAGAATAGAATGTACTATTCCTTGAGAGGACAGACTCTCAGCACTGGTCTGGTGGAAACATGTCTATAAGTTAGTATAAGACCACCTGTCTATGGCAACCGCTTTGCTCATCATTCATTGCATCAGTCTATTGAAACAAATGCAGAAGTAAAACTTTTCTGAACACTTCTTAGTCTTACCTTTCTTTCCTGGTTTGAGCTCTCCACCTGCATCATAGTACTCTCTGATGTCTATCAGGCACTTCCCCTTAAACTCACGTACACTGACGTAGCGCTTGTTAGATAACTGAAGGTAAAAAGAAGCAAAGGCAGATGTTGACTTTTGAATTTGAAAGTTTTGAAGGCATCATTTGTATTTTCAGTCATCTTTTTCATGAATAAAGACAATTGAAAACATCAAATGAAAGTTGGTAATTTAATTACTGAAAACGCCACAAAACTGAATTCAGCCCCCAAAATTATCTTACCTGAATCATATCACTGCCTTCATCTTCTTCCCTTTCAGCCTGTTTCTTCTTTTTCTCCAATTTTCTTTTCTTCGCTGCTTTCTGAAAATACAAGCCGAACATGGCAAAGGTTCAAAAGGCAAGTTCAAGAGTACATTTATTCCAAATTTACAAATAATGGAGCCAGATTTGTCACAACTTCACTCTAAATTAACTTCAATGTAATATATTTCTAATGGATAAAGTTATAAATGAATCATAGGTGCGTGAATCACGAGTGTCCCACATACATGGACTGAAGAGCTAATTGACCCCAATCTGAGAGCTTAATGGGGCCCCACATGCCCTTTTCCGTAGAGCATATTCGGCCGTTTTAATTCTACGTAGAGCGTAGAGGGACCGCTCTAATTCAACGTAGGGCGTAATTGGCGCATTTTGCGTAGAGCGTATTTGCCGTTTTAATTCTACGTAATGCGTTGTGGCCACTTGGAATTTATCGTAAAGCGTAATCGAGAAGTTTCCGAATTCAGCGTAGAGCGTTGTCAGGACCCCCCTTGCAGGCCCCCCTTAATTGTAGTCACTTCAGGTTACTAGGAAACCAGGGATAATTTGGAGATTTGACTTTCCAACCTCTGGATTTTGTGATCAACAAACAGTATCATTTGCTCATCATATTAATACAAGGACACTACTATTGTTGTCATTATGTTGATGATTAAAATGTTGTCAGTCTTACCTCGTCATCTGATATGTCCGAGTCATCACTGTCGGACACATAAGCCTTGGACTTGTGCTTAGGCATGATGGGCACTTCTATTATGTCCTAAGAGTGAGAAAATGAGACAGATTAAACTGTGACGATATTTATAAATATCCACCTCCCCACGACAAAGGAAGCGGCCAGATAAAGTAAAGTAAGTACGATCAAACTTGTGGAGTACAACAACAACAACCCAGGGGACTTATAGAATTTGGTCTCAGCTAACATGTTGCTACTTCATGGGGGCCTGCATGCCCTTTTTTGTAAGGCGTAATCAGGCCTTTTTAGTCTTCGTAATCCGTAGGCAGCCTTCCCAAAATTCAACATAACTTGTAATAGTACATAAGCTGCAAAGCGTAAAGTCGTAACATGGAAATCAGCTCTGAGAATTCAACGTAATTCGTAATCAGCGGCGGAAATTTTGCGTAATTCGTAATAACTACCCCCCATGCAGACCCTCCTTCATTAATTTTCACCCGCCAACACCTGGCCAATGAGATTCATATGATAAAATATGATAATTTATTATGATGTCAATGAAAAGCCAATATTTGTAGTAGTACTATTTGTACATTAAGAATGACCAGAAAACACTTGGCTACAAGTTGAAGTTGTGCTGTGGGCCGTGGGTCTGGCATCCAGGCCACACAGCCACATGTGTGTGTTACTGTGTTAGTATGTAACCACTACTGCCCACCCCCTTCACCCATGTGGTCATAATTTCTAGTCAAACATTGTTGTTTGCTGAATCTTCAAGGTTCTGTATGAGCATGGATTGGTATAGGATTAAACGTAAGTCATGACTCCGATGCATTTGACGTTACAAAGGTCCAATGTCCCAAACAAATTATCAAATTTGACAAAATAACACACAAACCTTTCTTCTTGTCTGCTCTTTTTGGCAATCCGTTAGTGGGCGCTTTTTTCGATGTGATTGGTCCAGAGCAATCACCTGACACGATTCTGATATTTGATTGGTTGATTTGATCGAGTGAAAGTAGTGCCGGTGTTACGGACAAAGCAGCCCCCAGAGCTATCAAGCGCCCCTTGCCACACTTGCAAATCTTTACTCTATATAGGCTACTTGTTACATACTATACGCTAGGAGGATTACACATAATCGATTATGAAATGGTCGGGTTATAAACGTAATGGAAAGTAACTGCAATAGATTTAGGCCCTGTCCGCCGATGTCCATTTATGGTAAGGATCTCCATATATGGGAAGGGGAGGCTCGATAGCCCGTGGAGGACCGACAGCACGTGACACCTTTTTGCAGGAACCCACAGACGCAGGACAAACTCCAGCAGACGGTTGTGACGTTTTTCTCCTGGTTTTGGTGCTGAAAGACCGAAAATGACACGTAAGTGTGGAGATGTACGGAGTAGTAATATTATACACGTATAGGTTATTGTGACAGGGTCGTAGTGGTTACATTTTAGTAACATTTTGGACTAATTTGACAGAAAATTTGGGGCGTAGTAAATTCTGGTCCCTGCCACATCCGCAAATACGTCTGGAAACAAAAAGCAGATGTTCGGTGGAAGATCGTATTTATTACGTTTTCTGACCACAACTCAAGTTTAAAAGGGTATCAACATCTAGCCGTGGTGACTGAGGAAGCCGCTTTTATACATACGCTGTTAAATGGGGGTGGGGAGCGGTACTACGAACATAGGGTGGTTGGGGGATATGCCCCCCC
>NW_017803602.1:1238239-1250634 GCF_001625305.1 Branchiostoma belcheri | reverse complement strand
CCAGTAGATTTCTAGCGGGGACCAATCATAGGGCTGCTGACGCGTCACCGACTAGCGGCTATTAGCACCTTGTTTCATGTAAATGCCATAAACTCAACCAGAGCGCGTATATTGTTTCTTGTTTACATCAGTACTAAGTACTAGTACTTCCACAATCACTTAGTAAAGTCCATGGAGGTAGAAAATTTTTCTACCTCCATGGTAAAGTCATACCTTAGTAAAATCTACTTTGATGAACGAATCAAAATGGGACTGTAGACATTAAGTTTTACACATTCAAATGTGGCTGCACTAGCGCTAATGGAGCGAGCGACTATATAGCTACTACGTACGGGAAGGAACGGATCTTGGCGAAGCCTCGGATATTTGTGAACCAAACCCAACCCATCGAAGACGGGCCGCCAAACATAAAAATGGAGGGAAATGACAGACAACAAGCCAACAAAGACAACATCACCAGACCAACAAACTTGGAAAACACCACTTCAAGCGCTAACGTTGTAAGAACTGTGGAACCTCAAACTAGTATGTTTGCGTCAGCGGAAAGGCTGTCGAAGTAACCACTACATGAAAAACTGCTGCGAAAAAGTAACATGGGTTCGTCCCAAAATTAGACGCAAGTGAGCTACAAAAGAAATAGAACCTATGCAACTTGCTTGTTGCTGTCAACTTACCCGTTAAAGATTGAACCGATACATGTACGTACTATAACTTGCCATACCCGGCCAAAGACGACTACATTACTGTTACTCTTTATTTTGTGCTGTATAATGTATATGCGTTACATTATCTATCATTGTCATTTCTGTGAATTCCTTAAAACATCTACTGTTAGTTTGTGTAACATTACGTAGTGCTACAATCTGCGTAAAAAAGTGGGCTTCATTACGTGTTATCTGCTAAGTCGTGTTGGTACTGAAAACTGTTTTATTCCGCCGTTCTTCTACAAACAGCCAGCAGAATTATGAAGATACTCGTTCTCAATAGACATGCTGCAAACTAAAGTAATGGCAGTCCTACGAAAATTCTGTTTGTAATGTATAAGCGCTTTATGTCGACGTACAATGGGTGTGAAATACATGTTCTCGCCCATCGTGTGCCACCGGCTCGGTGGTAATTGGCTACTTTACAAGTGAAAGAACCGCGTCCGTGGGCCTTGATAAATATTCAAATTATTCAGCAGCCCTCTGATTGGTCCCCGCTAGAAATTTACTGGATGTCATTCAGTGACGAGCCCCCCCCCCGGAAAAATCTAAATCCTCAGGAACTCCATAATATTCATAATTTAAGCGGCAAATTTGGCTGGTGTATTCTTTTATTTAGCTTTCATCTATTTATCCTACATTTCGTCCACGAACTTCCACGGGCCTCATTTTTTTTACATTGCCAGTTTGTTTTCAGATCATGTTGGAAGGACATTCAGAGAGGCAAATAAATGTTGACAATGCTTGGTCTAATTCAAATACCTGATTTAATACGTCCACACCCACGCCCAGAAGTGATCCCTGAAAAGTAATCACTGAGTTTGGTACATGTGTGATTTCAGGTGGAAACCAGCGTGAACTGGCCCGTGCAAAGAACCTGAAAAAGCAGCAGGACCAGGCCAAAAAGAAGACTTCTGGAGACAAGGGTTCCAACAAGGGCCAAGGTCTAGAGGCCAGGAAACAAAGGTAAACCTACATGCCAGCTTGCAGCTTGCTGTCAGGTTGATGATATTGTATGTTATAAGTTACAATGTAAAAGCTATCTACCACCAAAACATCACACCAGGTTCAACCGGTCAGGACAAAAGAGACAAAAACTGAAAGTTCTGCATTGCCAAAAAGCTGCCAGGAGATCCAAAATCTATCTTGACCTTTGTCTTCCCATGGCATACCCACATACCAAATATCATCACAATCCATGCTTCAGACCTTGAAATGCTGATCACAAATATTAGACACTCAATCAGTCATTTACCCAAAACAATACCTACATTTTCAAGGAGGTAATCAGGTCTTGATTGATTTTTTCATTATCTTTCTGTCTTCAGGGATGCAGACGTGATGCGACAAAACAGCTCAAGGCAGAAGCGAAGAAGGCAGACTCAGCTTCAGGAGGGAACGTAACCCCCAGGCTTTCCCCTCTCAGATGGATTCTTGTGGATGGATTCTTGTGGAATGGCAGAAGAGACATATGAAACAGTTAGCTTTGACTACAGTTGAATAAAAGAAATTGGCCTTGGATGGATTGCTATGTATACTTGGTTGCTTGTTAAAATTTCAGAACTGTACAGTTGAAAAGTTCAAGAAAGTTAAAAAGCCTTACCATTGCTTGTTGTCAGCAGTTAATCATTAGAGTCATTAGGTCTTTAGTTTTGAATAGCAATAATCTTAGGTGATACACAACTTTATTTGCACATGGAGCAAGTTTGGGATAAAAGTGTGACATGATAGATGGCGTTACATTACCTTTTTGGCTTGCAAATGTTGGCTGTTAAGAACAGATAAATAAAAAACTGACAATAAGCTTCATGGTAAGGGCTACAAGATAGAATTGAACATTTGTACATCACTACAACCTCTGGGACTATCTGTATATTGTTATATCAAGGCTTATATTATAAATAAAATAGCTACATTGTACCCCTTAGCTTTGTTGGATGTTAAACTGCATTAATGTGATGAAGGAAGAGTAGCGCAGGAGTATTCACAGATAATCAGTACAGTACCAGTATGTATTTTTTTTACACTAAACACAAATTGTACATACAATGCAGTAATTAGGATCAGTTTCCACACATATTTAAAACATTAGACATTATGGCAGAGTGCAACTACATAGTCATCAGTTGGACAAACTGAGGTTTTTATGTACTGCATATCTAACACAATTAGAGTCCAATATGTAACTGGCATGGGCAAAGTGGACATGTATCTTATAGTGTAATCATAATGAGAAGAGCAATTAAACAATAAAAACAGCCATGTCAATATCTGTAGTTTAGATGATAACTTTTATTGACATTTGAAGCAATTACGTTATATTGTCCCCCTGTCAAATATTATGTTCAAGCTTCGATTACATAAGGTTTTCTTCTAGTTTGTTGAGCTTTCTTTCCCTACAAGGTTGCAGTATGCATCTCACATGGAAAGCATGAGTTTATCTGTGTGTACTTAACACAAAGTTGCAATACGTCATACTTCTATAATTACTGACCTGCTGGTTTCACATCTGGCACACAAACACTGGTGAATTTACGAAAGATCCTCTATTTTCTGAATAAAACTTTTTTCAAATGTGCTGTCCTTTAACTTCACTGTTTCTGGCTGAAGTTTGTCACAGGAGACCTTGACTCTAAATGTAATGCATTGTTCATAACATTGGAAGATGCCAGACTTTTCTCTGTAAAAGCTGCTCTGTAATGTGTGGGCTCTGATAGATGGCTCTGAGTAGACTAGCTTTTGTCCATGAAGAATCTAAACAGTAGCCTGGGTACTATCCTACTTGTATGCCTACTTGTACTAGTGTGGGAGTCCTGGCATACATGTAGGATGGTACCCAGGCTATTTAAACAGGTCCCCAAAAACATCTGCAGGAGGAAGAGTTGAGGGGTGATAGCAAGGCTGATGTCAAACCTCCCAGCAGATATTTTAGTGGAAAAGTCGTAACTATTGGCAAGGCACTATCACATTGGCCAACATACACAGCCATAACGTCGCCATTGGTTTCGACTGCCACTGACAGATCTGCTTGGAGATTACTGCAAGGCTGAAATGTGTTGGAGAGGATAAAGCCTCTACTACCAGGCTCCTCCGGTTGCTAAATAAATACTTGTAGTAAATTGGCCTAATAGACAAATAGAGGGTTTGTGGGTTCTGAGAAGCCTGGTAGAGGCTAGCAAGGAGGTTACTGGCAGAGACACGAAAGTGTTAAGACAGTAACGTTATCCATTGTTCAGAGCTGCAAAGGACATGCCGGACAGGGTACAATAATTTGCGCCATCTAGCGGATTACAGGAAAGGCACAGCACCACGGGCAAGGCAGCTTGTAAGTTGTATTTCCGGGGTCAAAAGCCAAGTTATAGGCGCGCGCCAGTTCCGCACGGGAAACGTCGCTGTTTTAGGGTCTGTTGTGCTTTTGTCGGTAAGGTAAGAAATTTCATATGTGTGAAATTTTATGCAAACTCATGCTCACGTGATGTTTGACAATACAAATAGACAGCTGTTAGCTTTTGCGTGTGTGGGTGTGCCTAAATGAAGTACAGGAAGGGGAGGGGGGCACAGTCAGCTAGTGACGTGCTTAGAGTTAGATCTAGCTTTCTAGAACACAAGTGAAATTTAGTCATATTGGAAGACTGTATTTATCGCATTGATATTTTCATAGTACTTTTAAGTGCATTTCTTCTTGTCAAGAATATGACAAGTACGGCTTTGTAACTTTTTTATCTATGAGCATCAAGGTAAATGAATTATTATTTCACTCTATAGCTCTATACTAAGGTAACCTCCTTGATGAAATTTAATAACTAACGTTAACATTACAATTTACCCCCAGACTGGAGACACAACAATGAGCATATTTGGCCAGACCAGTACTGCGTTTGGAGGGACGTCCGTGTTCGGTGGTACCTCCACCCCAGCGGCACAGACCCAGGGTACCCACAATCCCATGAAGGACATCGAGGTTGTGTCTCCGCCAGATGACAGCGTGGCGTCCATGGCCTTCAGCCCGGCAGCCACCCCCACCACTACCTCCACCTTTCTTGTGTCAGGATCCTGGGACAACAATGTAAATATAAACAAAGTTCCAAATGATAGCTTATCTATCTGTGTTGGTAGAATCCATAGGAACTCACCTTCAATTTTTAGTCTAACTTCTTCCTAAGATGAATGATGCACTGATGTGCACTGACTTTCCAAAAGGGTGATGATGTCAGGAGTGAATCAAGAGTGGCCAGAAGACAGAATCTTCCACAAGGAATACATTTTGGATATGGAGAAGGACTTAACTTTGTGAGGGGTGTGAAGAAAGGCAATATGCAGCAGGGCCTATCACCCCTCTCTGAACTTTGACTGTGGATTCGAAGATTCTATCTTCTGGCCACATTTGATTCACTCCTGACATAATCACATCAATTTGCAGGCAATTTTCAAAGTTTGTGCATATTTATTAAAGGTGCAACTTCATATTTCTACATGTAAAGGAATATTTTAGACGAGTAGTTAAATGATAATGATAATGATCTTTATTGCTTGACAGTTGTACATGGTACAATGTATGGCAAGGTTGACAATGTGGTCATTACTTTTGATACTAGTCATTCCAAGGAACTATAACTATCCTTTGTTGCTCCTCCCTTAGTTTACTGAAAATTTGACTGTTTCTCCAGGTACGGTGTTGGCAGATTGAACAGAATGGACAGACCATCCCTAAGGCAGAACAGAAGCACACAGGCCCTGTACTGGATGTGTGCTGGTCAGATGTAAGGATCTCCTATTCATTTATCCAAGCATGTTTTTGTGTGCATGTGGATGTCATAGTACCTAGGCTGCGAAACATTCAATATGGTTGCTCCGTCCCAGCCATCCCAATGATCGGATCTCCCTCCAATCTTTGGCCATTGGGCGATCTGACTTACCCAGGGTCAAGCTTGTACTAAAACTTCACATACACCTATAAACCCAGTTCCTAGACCAGTGCAGGTTAGGTCCAGATAGAAATATCTAATTTTACCATGCAGGTGGTTTGTTGAGCCCTGCTGCATACATGTACATTTTGTATATGACAATACAACCAGTGCTATGTTTATAACACCATTGTCTGTTCTATGTACCTCTACCCATCAGGATGGCACCAAGGTGTTTTCAGCCAGCTGTGATAAACAAGCCAAGATGTGGGACCTGAACAGTAACCAGTGTATTCAGGTGGCACAGGTCAGCAGCAGATTTGGTAGAGAGTGTGTGTATGTGTGTGAGTATGTGTGTGACTGTGTGCATGTATGAGTTTGTGTGTGTGTGTGACTGTGTGTATGTATGAGTTTGTGTGTGTGTGTGACTGTGTGCATGTATGAGTTTGTGTGTGTATTTGTGCCTGTGTGTGTGTGTATTTGTGTGTGTGTGTGTATTTGTGTGTGTGTTTATTTGTGTGTGTGTGTGTATTTGTGTGTGTGTTTATTTGTGTGTGTGTGTGTGTATGTGTGTATATTTGTGTGTGTCTGTGTGTTTATTTGTGTGTGTATTTTATGTTTTACTTGGATACTTCAGCACCGGCTGTAACTGATGATGATGATGTTTCTGTTTCAGCATGATGCTCCTATCAAGACAGTTCACTGGGTCAAGGCCCCCAACTACACCTGCCTAATGACAGGCAGCTGGGACAAGACCCTGAAGGTAACCACTTGCTTAACATGATGTGTTACATAGCACATGATGTTTTGTCCTGTATTCTGTTGCATGGAGTAACTCACTGGTAGTCTGGTACACAGTCAAAGGTCCACCTCGACAAGAAATGGTAGATCCATAGGTCATGTGAGATCTGTGCAGCCCTTTAGGCTTAAACAGAGGAGGCATCAGTGACTTGACTCAAGAGGCACATTAATGTCTTGGTGCACTCGGCTTCAGGATATGAATATACATTTTGTACTTAAATCAATTCAGGTTTTTCCTCTGGCCAGCCCTCTTCTTTCATCTTGTTAACCTTCTCCTTAAGATGTCTGAGAACCAATGAAACAAACTTGCAGCACTTCTCCAGCTTCAAACATGGCCTTTCCTCCACAGTTTTGGGACACACGAACTCCAAACCCTATGATGACGATTCAACTGCCTGAGAGGTGCTACTGTGCTGATGTGGTGAGTTACGTACCGTACTGTGCTAAAACAGATAATTAACATTTGGTTTGTCTGTGTGTCCGTGTGTGTCTCTTTGTTTCCACATGGACATTAAGTTAGGTTGTATTATATATGGTTGGGTTGTCTGTCGCAGAGGGTGAAAGTCATTAATCGCATCTGCATCTGGTAGCACTTGCTGTTTTCACAGGTTTTTTCATTACATGACCTCCATGACAGCTGTCAGCTGGTGTTGCTAACTTGTTCTTTGTGCTGTACAGATGTACCCCATGGCTGTGGTGGGGACAGCAGGGAGGGGCATTATTGTCTATCAGCTGGAGAATCAGCCCAAAGAGTACAAGAAAATAGAGTCACCTCTGAAGTATCAGGTAGGTCTCTTCAAGTCCCTGTAAAGCTAACCTTCTACTTTGCTCTGTATGTAAAAAAATACAGTTAAAACATCCATTACAGATTTTCTTACCTCTTAATTGAAGCCATTAATACCTTCTTTTTTCTTTTTATTTCCCACAGCATCGATGTGTTTCCATCTTTAAGGACAAAGATGGCCACCCTACAGGGTTTGCTCTAGGTTCTATTGAAGGAAGGGTGGCCATCCACTATGTGAATGCCACCAACCCGTAAGTAGTGTATTATTGGCCATGGTTTCATGAATGCTTAACAAGTCATGCTTAACCTTTTTACTGTCTCATACACAATGTTATGAACAATGTGTATCATGTATGCCATGCACAAATGTGACACTGATGACCAAGCTATTTTCAGTCATGTAGCGACATTGATTTTTAACTGGCCAGTTTGCCTCTACTATCATTCCATAATATTCTACACCTGTACTTTTCAGGAGAGATAACTTCACCTTCAAGTGTCACCGGTCTAATGGTAGTAACAACACTGTGCAAGACATTTATGCTGTAAGTTTTAAACTTTCTGCAGTCTTAGATATTAGGCTTCAACATTACACAGGACACAACCCCACATGTATACTGGTACTGCTGAAAATGAAATCCTTTTTCTCTAACTATTTAGGAGTACATGCATGTTTTAAAGGAGTACATGCATGTTTTGTAATTCAATGTAATTCAATATATGAAATGTTATAGACCTGACATATATAGACAATATTTGTTTATTACAGTTATATGGGGTCTGGTCAGTTTGTTTTGCCACAAAAAAGTAGATTTGGATGCATTATCTTAATTTGTGAGATATTTTGTTGCAAGTTTAAAACTTATCATGTCTTTTAGGCTGGGAAACACACTATTTTGCTTTTGGTTTTACCTATTTAAGTACAAAATGTAGATTCAGCCTGTGAACAGTTTGCCAACTTCATAATGCATGTCTTGAATGAAACAGAAACATCACATTGACAAACCTGATTTTAAATTCCTAGGTGAACGGAATAGCATTTCATCCCGCCCATGGAACTTTGGCCACCGTGGGGTCCGATGGCAAGTTCAGTTTCTGGGACAAGGATGCGCGTACCAAACTGAAGACGTCGGAGCAGCTGAATCAGCCTATTTCTGCCTGCACAATTGACCCCCGAGGAAACATCTTTGCATACGCAGCTAGTTATGACTGGTCAAAGGTGAGTGTGTTTTACTAGCATAAAAGTTCATCTGAGTTGGTACAATACATAATGAGAATTAAAATGTCAAGGAGGTTACCTTAGTATAGAGTGAAATATAATTCATGTCAAACTCAGTGGATTTCGACTGAATCACTCGGTCCTTACCAGCTTTCTGACCCGAATGCTGTCAGAAAGTCACGTAGACTCAGTGATTCGGTTGAAACTTCCGGTTAGTCAATTTTTTTTAGTTGAAGAACAGTTGAATTCTCATTATGTGGGTGTGTTTTGTAATTTACTCAACACACTGGAAATCGACCCCCAATTTTAAGTTAAAAACAGTGTCCAATGGGCTCTGTTTAATTTGGAATCCATCCGATCCACTATAGATATAACTTATGGATATCAGGGTTCTCACCAGGATTTTTTCACAGCGTAGGGGTCAGGTATAGAAGGGCAACTTTCTGCGGCGCGAGTCACCCACCGAGTCCCCAAAACATGGGCCTGATATTCTCCCCAAAAAATTTTGTAACTCATATTAACCACTTAAGACACTATTTATTGTTTATTGGAGGACAGATTTTGTTTTCCCTCTGTTATAGCTTCATTCTTAAGTTATATTTTCATTTTTTTAAAGATTAATGAAGCTTCTGCCCCCAAAAACCACCCCTACGCTGGTTGAAACACAGTTTAGGGGGCTAAATCACAGCGTAGGGGGTCAAAATCACAGCGTAGGGGGCCCCTATGCTCAAACAGCCTGGTGAGAACTATGGATATAGAATTAGGTATTAAGTTACGTGTACTAACTTGATAATATTTTGACTTCCTCAGAAAGTGTTAACAGCCTTACACAAGTCTTGTTTGCTGTTGTGGTGCCATTAGATATTGCCATGTGCAGACACTCATGTCTTCAGTTTTGTGCTACTAGTAATCTTCACTGGGTATTTTCTGGTGACAAAGTTGATTTGACTTTCATCCCCCACCCCCACCCCAGGGCCATGAGTACTACAACCCACAACAGCAGAAACCTTGCATCCTGCTGCGCAGCTGTGCTGAGGAACTCAAGCCTAGGAACAGACGGACCTAGAGATGACTAACTACTGAGCAGAGACCTAGAGAGACAAGCAAAGTAGATGCAGTATAAACTACATGTACCTAGACTGTGTAAGAGAGTAGCCAAAAGGAAGCAACATGCAAAACTATATAAAGTTCTACCCAAGATAATATCATGCTAGATTACGTTAAGACTACTGCAACGGCATATGGAAGGCAAGACATGTTACTGATAATGTATGTAGGCTAGTTGCCCATAGTTGTCCTACCTGCACTGAACAGATTGTCTGATAGGGTAAAAAAGACTATGATCATGAATGTTAGTGAACCTCATGCAAGTAAACTTGTTAGGTGATATTGCCACCCAAAACAATATCTCTCAAAAGGGATAAATCTTTTTTGTCCCGAATACTGATGACATAACAAGGTTATCTGTTAGTAATTAGGATTAAGGGAGTTGTGATAATTTGTTTTCATACCACTGTAGTATTCACACTGCTGTACAGATATTTAGGTCTGCATACATGTCCTTGTAAAACTAACATAACTTGTAAGGCATGTAATACAAGAGTTCGGAGAAGTCACCTACGTTACATTAAATATGAGCTTTTGTAGCTTTTGTTTTTCTTTTGCCTCATTGATAAGGGGCCTTGCAGACTAAGTGCTTGCTGTGACAAGCACTGCTATGTGGGTAACTGTGTGAGTGGTAGACCTGGACATGTTTTGGGTCTGAAGTAACAAGGTTTCTGCAATGTCATCCAACAAGTCCAATTATTATTGCCGTCTATTAGTATCTTTTCATCTGGTAAGTGACACATTTTACAAACATGAAGTAACAGCTGTTCCTCCTTTGAAGGATAAAGGATAAAAAGGATAAAGGATATGAGTGGGGTAGGGGGAAGAGTTGAGAAGGGCTACGAGTGGGGTAGGGCTAAGAATTGAGGAAGGCTACAAGTCGGGTAGGGGGAAGAGTTAAGAAGGGCTACGAGTGGGGTAGGGCTAAGAGTTGAGGAAGGCTCAGTAGGGGGAAGAGTTGAGGAAGTGTAGTGAACATAAGTTTTTCTTAGAATTGTAATGGAGATTTCTGGCTCCACCACATACAATAATAATCATTCAATTGTTGCCATGGTAATGATTTTTATTGCATTCCTTGTACCTTATTTTATCCAATTAGTAACGTTATCTCTGGTAGCTGGGGGGTTAATTAAATTTGGCAGGTATTATAAAAAAGTTTGAACATGAACGCTTATTTTTTTTTTAAAGAAAGCCCATTTCAAATCTTTCACCTTTCACCTTTTTCTATTAAAAAAAAGAACACACAAAATTTCATTCTCTACTTGTCAAATTCGACCCATAGCAAGGAGGTTTTTGGCACAGAAGAACAAGCTGTACTATGCAACCTGGGAAATGTTGCCCCCCAGGCGCAATGCATCTTGGGTATGGGAAAATGGTGCTCCTGTGTGTGGTCGGCGTCAAAGAATCAGAAATGAAATGGCGTGATTTTCTTCAGAACTGGGAGTAGCGCTACTTACATATATACTATTGTACATTAACAAAGACAGGTAGGTCTTTGCTTTGTTCTACCCCATGATTCGTGGTAATGATACAGCAGTGATTATACTGTTGTGTGTTTTATCTGACCAAGGGCAATTTTGGGGGGTGGGGGGCAGCTGTGTACCAGACACCGCGGGCTTCAGTGCTACTGGTATATCGGCCTATCCCCTATATCAACTCCTCTCGGGCTCCCTCTTTCCCCCAATAGCGGTAATTTTGTGCTCTTGACTACCGAAGGAAACAGGCCCGATACTAGTCTGGCTTCCAGGCAAGGTAGAGAAACCAGTGCCTTGGACAGAAAAATCCAAGCACGGATCAGATACGTTGGGGGGTGAGCGGCATGCGTTAACGTTCATGTATATATTCCCTATATAAATGTAATCTTTACTTAATATTTGCATCTGTCTATTTTGTTTGATGTTTTTTTTTTATTTCTAAAATTATTAGAAAATTCAATATGGACAAGTCGATCGACGTACCGCCGACAAGATGTTCTAGGAACAAGAGAGGCAGGCCTAGGAGGGGCAAGCAGACAACAGAAAAGGAACGGCAGGACAGACGGAGGAACAGGGACATTTTATTGGAGGAAAAACATGAAGGAAACATGTCCCAGTGGAATGAGAAAACCCCAACTGATGCAGAACAGATAGCAGGTGGTTCTGCAAAGCAAGATAAGCAAACACCCTTTGTATGTGAACAATGTGGATACAAGGCAACTTACAGATCTGGCTTTCTGCAACATATGAGAAGGCATACAGGTGAAAAGCCTTACAGGTGTGATCAGTGTGACTTTTCTACAGCATGGAAAAGCCACCTGAAACGACATATGGTCACACACACTGGTGAAAAACGCTTCATGTGTGGAATTTGTGGGCACAGAACACCTGATAAGGCAAATATTGTTCGACATATAAGGACACACACTGGTGAAAAACCTTTCAAGTGTGACCTGTGCGATTATTCTAGCGCAGATAAAGGTAATTTAGACCGACACATGCTTAAACATACTGGTGAGAAGCCCTACATGTGTGGGGAGTGTGGGTTCAGGACAGCCTACAAGTCTGAGTTAACAATACACATGAGGAAACATACAGGCGAGAAGCCTTACAAGTGTGACAAATGTGACTATGCTGCTGCCTCAAAACGTGATTTAGACATACACACCTTCAGACACACTGGTCAGAAACCCTTCAAATGTGATCAATGCGACCATTCTGCACTACGTAGAAGTGATTTGGACAGACACATGCTTGTACACACCGGTGAGAAACCCTTCATGTGTGGGGAGTGTGAGTTCAGGACAGCCAGCAAGTCTAACCTAGCTGTGCATATGAAACAGCACACAGGTGAGAAACCCTTCATCTGTGGGATGTGTGGGTACAGAGCAGCACAAAGCA
>NW_017803602.1:1184045-1238219 GCF_001625305.1 Branchiostoma belcheri | reverse complement strand
ACGAAGACTCAGTGATTCGGTTGAAACTTCCGGTTAGTCAATTTTTTTAAGTTGAAGAACAGTTGAATTCTCATTATGTGGGTGTGTTTTGTAATTTACTCAACACACTGGAAATCGACCCCCAATTTTAAGTTAAAAACAGTGTCCAATGGGCTCTGTTTAATTCGGAATCCATCCAATCCACTATAGATATAACTTATAGATATAGAATTAGGTATTACTTGTACTAACTTGATAATATTTTGACTTCCTCAGAAAGTGTTAACAGCCTTACACAAGTCTTGTTTGCTGTTGTGGTGCCATTAGATATTGCCATGTGCAGACACTCATGTCTTCAGTTTTGTGCTACTAGTAATCTTCACTGGGTATTTTCTGGTGGTGGAATAGAGTATAACATTCCTGTTGTAAACTAATGACAGGTGTATCACTTGACTTCTTTATCTTTCATTGTTCACAATCATTTACTTTACCTATGCTCGATAAAAATAAAATAAGTTGAGACAAAGTTGATTTGACTTTCATCCCTCACCCCCACCCCAGGGCCATGAGTACTACAACCCACAACAGCAGAAACCTTGCATCCTGCTGCGCAGCTGTGCTGAGGAACTCAAGCCTAGGAACAGACGGACCTAGAGATGACTAACTACTGAGCAGAGACCTAGAGAGACAAGCAAAGTAGATGCAGTATAAACTACATGTACCTAGACTGTGTAAGAGAGTAGCCAAAAGGAAGCAACATGCAAAACTATATAAAGTTCTACCCAAGATAATATCATGCTAGATTACGTTAAGACTACTGCAAAGGCATATGGAAGGCAAGACATGTTACTGATAATGTATGTAGGCTAGTTGCCCATAGTTGTCCTACCTGCACTGAACAGATTGTCTGATAGGGTAAAAAAGACTATGATCATGAATGTTAGTGAACCTCATGCAAGTAAACTTGTTAGGTGATATTGCCACCCAAAACAATATCTCTCAAAAGGGTTAAATCTTTTTTGTCCCAAATACTGATGACATAACAAGGTTATCTGTTAGTAATTAGGATTAAGGGAGTTGTGATAATTTGTTTTCATACCACTGTAGTATTCACACTGCTGTACAGATATTTAGGTCTGCATACATGTCCTGGTAAAACTAACATAACTTGTAAGGCATGTAATACAAGAGTTCGGAGAAGTCACCTACGTTACATTAAATATGAGCTTTTGTAAATGTTGTTTTCCTTTTGCCTCATTGATAATGGAAATAAGGGGCCTTGCAGACTAAGTGCTTGCTGTGACAAGCACTGCTATGTGGGTAACTGTGAGTGGTAGACCTGGACGTGTTTTGGGTCTGAAGTAACAAGGTTTCTTCAATAACATCCAACAAGTCCAAATATAATTGCCATCTATTAGATCCATCCTCATATGGTAAAAGTGACACAATTTTATTACAAACATGAAGTAACAGCTGTTCCTCCTCTGAAGGATAAAGGGTATGAGTGGGATAGGGGGAAGAGTTGAGAAGGGCTACGAGTGGGGTAGGGCTAAGAGTTGAGGAAGGCTACGAGTGGGGCTGGCAGGGGGAAGAGTTGAGGAAGTGTAGTGAACATAAGTTTTTCTTAGAATTGTAATGGAGATTTCTTAGCCTGAGTGTCAGCCTTGTTAGCTTTCGTCCGCTACCCAAGGTCCGCTCCCCGGGAGCGGACCTTGGGTAGCGGACGAAAGCTAACAAGGCTGACACTCAGGCTAGAGATTTCTGGCTCCACCACATACAACAATAATCATTCAATCGTCACCATGGTAATGATTTTTATTGCATTCCTTGTACCTTATATTATCCAATTAGTATCTCTCTGGGGGTTAACTAAATCTGGCAGGTAAATTTTGAAACTTAACTTAAAGTTTGAACATGAACGCCTTTTTTTTTAAAGAAAGCCCATTTCATCAACCTTTCACCTTTTTCTATTAAAAAAAGAACACACAAAATTCAATTCTCTACTTGTCAAATTCGACCCATAGCAGGGAGGTTTTTGGCAAAGAACAAGCTGTACTACAGGGCCTAGCGCCTGCTGTACTATGCAACCTGGGAAATTTTACCCCCAGGCGCAATGCATCTTGGGTATGGGAAAATGGTTACTGTGTGTGGTCGGCGTCAAAGAATCAGAAATGAAATGGCGTGATTTTCTTCAGAACTGGGAGTAGCGCTACTTACATATATACTATTGTACAAAGACAGGTAGGTCTTTGCTTTGTTCTACCCCATGATTCGTGGTAATGATACAGCAGTGATCATACTGTGTGTGTTTTATCTGACCAAGGGCATTTTTGGGGGTGGGGGGCAGCTGTGTACCGCGGGCTTCAGTGCTACTGGTATATCGGTCTATCCCCTATATGGGGGCCTCCAAGGGGGGGTCCCGACAACGCTCTACGCTAAATTTTGAGAGCCGGCTACGTATTACGCTGAATTCCGGACGCCTCTCTACGCTCTACGCTAAATTCGAAAGATTCCGGACGCACTATGCAGAACTCAATCTGACAATCACCTAGCAACTACATGTTTGCGTGAAAACCTTTTGATTTATTACATGTAGAGGTGACATAACTTGAATTAAAAGTAGTAACCGGCGGTCACTTCCTTATACATTGAAAGTATAGAATACAAAACGGGGTATTCAGTATTACCGCAGGTACCAACTTGACCGCGAGTCGATCGCCCGAAGATCGGAGGGAGATCCGTGAATGGAGGTAACATGGCCGTAGCCAGAATTTTGAAGGGGGGCCAACTTTGAAAAATGAACCTTCTGAAATGGCATTTCCTGCGTTTTTAGAGGGTTTCAAAGAAAAAATCAGAGATAACTTTTTCAATGACAAAGTGAGCAGTTTTCCTACAACGGATTCCAGCCTTGCTGGTGACACGAATCAGTTCATCTTTTAAAGAAAAGTCTTGGACCTTTAGATAAAAAGTGGACCAAAAAGTGGACCTTTGAGCCTTGTGGGGTTGTCGTCCGAAGGTAGAAAAGGCCGCAAACAATACAGTGTAATTTGTCAAAATGACTCAGCTGCCGATTGCTGACGGTCCCGCGTTACCCATCACCCGCACAATGACGGGGATGACATTGCTCTTTTCGGGAGTGTCCTCCATTACCCTGGCCATTGATCAGCAATGATGTTCCCGCTAAGAAACGTCTTGAGGGCCCCTATTGGGCCTTACAAGTCATGTGGTTCTAAGGCCTTCTACCCTCTTCATCTGTGGCCATCTGTGGCGTTTGGCCAATGGTCCTCCTGTACGTCACCGATGGTAAGGTCAATCTCGTACCCAGCGCATTGTGGGATCATTCCCATGTGTTGCCTTGTTCTTGTGTATGGCTCTGGGAACAAGTCTAGTGGATTGTTCGATTGTATAGAAGGGGGTAAAGCAAGAAAGACCTCGAGCGCCGCGACAACCCGGCACTTGCGAGGCCTCGAGTTCCCGTTTGCGGCTTGGATTACGCTCTACGCACAATTAATCAATTACGCTTTACGGTTAATTCCCGATAGCTACAACGCATTACGTAGAATTAAAACAGCGAATTACGCTCTACGCCAAATTCGCCAATTACGCTCTACGTTGAATTAGAGGGTCCGTCTACGCTCTACGTAGAATTAAAACGGCCGATTACGCTCTACGGAAAAGGGCTTGGGGGCCCCCCTATATCAACTCCTCTCGGACTCCCCCGTTCCCCCGTAGCGGTAATTCTGTGCTCTTGACTACCGAAGGAAACAGGACCGATACTAGTCTGGCTTCCAGGCAAGGTAGAGAAACCAGTGCCTTCTTGGACAGAAAAATCGAATCACGGATCAGATATGTTGGGGGGTGAGCGGCATGCGTTATTTAATTCCCTATATACATGTAATCTTTACTTAATATCTGTCTAGTTTGTTTGATGTTTTTTTTTATTTCTAAAATTATTAGAAAATTCAATATGGACAAGTCGATCGACGTACCACCGACAAGATGTTCTAGGAACAAGAGAGGCAGGCCTAGGAGGGGCAAGCAGACAACAGAAAAGGAACGGCAGGACAGACGGAGGAACAGGGACATTTTATTGGAGGAAAAACATGAAGGAAACTTGTCCCAGTGGAATGAGAAAACCCCAACTGATGCAGAACAGATGGCAGGTGGTTCTGCAAAGCAAGATAAGCAAACACCCTTTGTATGTGAACAATGTGGATACAAGGCAACTTACAGATCTGGCTTTCTGCAACATATGAGAAGGCATACAGGTGAAAAGCCTTACAGGTGTGATCAGTGTGACTTTTCTACAGCATGGAAGAGCCACCTGAAACGACATATGGTCACACACACTGGTGAAAAACGCTTCATGTGTGGAGTTTGTGGGCACAGAACACCTGATAAGGCAAATATTGTTCGACATATAAGGACACACACTGGTGAAAAACCTTTCAAGTGTGACCTGTGCGATTATTCTAGTGCAGATAAAGGTAATTTAGACCGACACATGCTTAAACATACCGGTGAGAAGCCCTACATGTGTGGGGAGTGTGGGTTCAGGACAGCCTACAAGTCTGAGTTAACAATACACATGAGGAAACATACAGGCGAGAAGCCTTACAAGTGTGACAAATGTGACTATGCTGCTGCCTCAAAACGTGATTTAGACATACACACCTTCAGACACACTGGTCAGAAACCCTTCAAATGTGATCAATGCGACCATTCTGCACTACGTAGAAGTGATTTGGACAGACACATGCTTGTACACACCGGTGAGAAACCCTTCATGTGTGGGGAGTGTGAGTTCAGGACAGCCAGCAAGTCTAACCTAGCTGTGCATATGAAACAGCACACAGGTGAGAAACCCTTCATCTGTGGGATGTGCGGGTACAGAGCAGCACAAAGCACCAAGTTATCCCGACATATGAAAAAACGTACAGGTGAGAAACCCCACAAATGCGACCAGTGCGGCTATTCTACCACACGGAAATACATTTTAGACCGACACAGGATCAAACACACTCCTGAGCATGCCTTCATATGTGGAGAATGTGGATTCAGGGCAACCCATAAGGACCAACTACTTCTGCATATGAGAATGCATATTGTAGAAAAAACTTGCAAATTGGACCAGAATGATTTATCTTCTACACAGAAATGCATTCTAAACCAACAGAAAGTGGCAGACACTGTTGAGCAAACTCATATCTGTGGGCAGTGTGGATTCAAGGCAACTCACAAAGACATCTTACTGCTGCATATGAGAATGCACGTCGAGCAAAAAACTTACAGATGTGAGAAGTGTGACTTTTCCACTGCACAGAAATGCATTTCAGACCAACACAAGGCTAAACACGCTGGTGAACAAACCCACATATGTGGGGAGTGTGGATTCAAGACGACTCAACAGGACCGTTTGTTTCTGCATATGAAGATGCACATTGATGAAAAGACTTTGAGTGTGACCCATGCAAAGTTGAAAATATAAACTAGTTTAGGCAAAGATTAGTGTAGGCAAAGATTAGGGATGGGTACAAGTTTGGCTAGACCAGGCCTGATTTGGAATAAGAGAACCAAGTAGCCTCCTTTGCAGACATGTGGAGTGGTGGTAGCCTCTACCAGGCTTGGGGAGGTGGCTGGAACACGGCAAAATGTTCTCTCAACGGACAAACTCCCTTGGCATGCTTATCTCTCTATTTGGCCAATTTCTACTCTTTTCAGCCACCTCCCCAAGCCTGGTAGAGGCTAGAGCGGTGGCATTTGTTTGGTGGTGGTTGTGGTGGTGGTGGGGGGGAGCACTGATCTAAAGGCAGCCAGAGGGAGTTACATGCCAGAGGGAGTTAAGCTGCAGAGGGAGAGGCTTTCTCTGCTGCATAACTGGAATGTTCTACTGTTTACACAGTTAGGAACAGTTCACATTTCGTGAGGAGGGAGATGGAGTGTAGTAGTATGCTGTAAAAACAAATATCGGCCTTTAAAGTAGATGTATTATCACATGCGTTACATGCTTCAGAGATGTTGGAGTCTCAGATTATCTTGTTACTTGTAATGAAATGGTTCACCATACTAACAATGGAGAATGGTACCCTTAGTCACTGGAACAGGTTAGTGGCACATATTAATGTTATGTACTACATGTATATATAGGATGGAAGCAGAACCAATAGAAGCAAGTTATTATCTTTTTAAATATATAACCTTACACAATCATGAACAGTGAAAACTTTTTATGTGCTATTGTCATGTATATTGGCTCTACTTACATTGCTGCAAAAATAAAATATTATTGCATTGCATTGTATTTATACCTGGTAGATGTTGACAAAAATGTACAATGGAATGATATTTCATGTAGCTAGCAACTCTATCCTCATCTTAACATTTGTTCTTGTTAGATAAAATGTATACATTGACGATGTAATGGCATTGCACATATGGTTAATTCTTTTCCTTTTTTGCTGGCCCCTGTGTTTTGTTTTAATTCAAAGATTTTAATTCTAACCAAATTTTGAGTGCACATACAGTACGTATGTATACAGTGTAAGGTAAGGCTACTTGATGTGGAAACATTAATTAGCGGTACAGTAGCCTGTGTATACACTTGGTCCTCTTTTACCATGCCGTTGACATGATTTGGCCTCCACAAAATACTGCATCTTCTAGTTGACAAAATCTATATTTCAATATACTTGCTGAATTACATGAATCATAATAGCAAGTATAGGATTTTCTGATTAAGTATGCAAATGAGAAGTATGATCATATCACTCATCCTACATCATTATTATTGTGAAATGGATGTAAGAAAATGTAGACTTCCCTGAAACAATTTCCAACGCAAAATTTGAACTCACTAAGGTTTCCTTAGACATCCCTAGCCTGGTTCATAGTAATAGGTTTCATCTTTCTTCCTTAATTTCTACACTTACCTATTTCTGGTTTTGAGTTCCCCAAAGAAAATGGCATAAAAAGTAGAACAGTACCATCATTACACAGCATTACGACCAAAATAAGATTTCTGTGATATTATAGCTCATCTTGAGTTTTTGTAGCAATCCTCATTGAAAGTTTTTATCAAAAAAGCATCAGCAGTTCTGCTAGGGCGACCAAACTTTAATAGCTATCCTGTACACTAGCTCGGACCCTGGAAACAGTCTGGCACCCAGGTTAGTTCAAAGGTCAACAGCTGATTTATACATATACATGTATGTACTAAGTGGCCAAAGTTCAAAACATGAGTACAGTCGGCACGAAGACGCAACCTTTGGAAACGCTTGTTGGTCTGGAGATCAAAGTTTGCAAATTTGGTCGAAGTCTGAATGAGATCTCAGAAGAGTTGTGAACCCTTAAGATAGGAGTAGTTAGTGAAGTTACAAGAGGGAACAAAAATGCTCCAGCCCAGGGGTGACAGGAAGGTGTTGTGCGCCGGTCTGATCTGTCTGGATATCCTGAGTGTGGTGGACCACTACCCCGTGGAGGACACTGATAACAGGTACATGTAACGTTATCTTCTGTCGACTGAACAAGGTCTCTCGTACGACATCACGCCCAGGTGGTGGTGGTAAAAGGGAGGGGGCGGGGCACGACCTAATACGGCCGGGGATTCATAGTAACCAGAACCAAGGACGAAAGTAAATAAATAACTTGAGCATCCAAAAAATAAACAAAGTGCTGGCCACATTAAGTTCATCTACCAATGACCCTTGTGCCGATCCCCGTTTGTGGTGGTGAACTTGTAGCCTAGTGTCAATCGTGGTTCGGGATGGCTTCCTCGGGGCTGCTAGAGCTCTTCGCCGCCGACTGAATTCTGTCAGGCGGTTTTGTTTTGCACGATGGGGGTTCAATTAGCCCCACCACGATCAAATCAACTCCTACCGTGCAGAAACTCCCACCAGGCGGCCGGTTGAAATGGGCGGGGAAAACTAATATAGTCCCGAAGAATGCCCGCCCCAACTACCATAGAATCCAGGACACCAGGCTATTGCTCAACTTTTGTTACTCAGGCCAAAGCAAGTAATTCTTATGGGACATGAGCGGGCGCGTATTTGTATATCCGTGCATTTATCCCCCCGGGGAATGGACATGCAATAAAGTTTCAATTAATTTTCGCCTGATATTTAAAATAAAAGATTTTAAAAGTAAAAACAAGAAATTTTGTTGCCCTCTGACAGTGGTCAACATGCTGAAAATGGGCAAAGATGTCTGTTGCCATGCCAGAACATGGATGGCAGATAGATGCATAGTTCATCATGACTCTGCCTGAAAAATTTTAATACGTAATGTTGCAAATTGCCAATTAAATGATTATGAAATGGCCAATCAAAAAGCAATATTGATTCACATTCAATTTCACAAATGTTCATTATTTGTAAAATACATGTAACACTTAATATTATTTGGGACATGGCATCTGTAACAATTGAATTTGTCTAATTCCAGAATTGAACGTCAGATCTGGCAGAAGGGAGGGAACTGTGCCAACAGTGCGGCTGTGGTGGCACAGTTAGGAGAACAGACTGCGTACTTCGGAACTTTGGCTACAGGAAGGGCAGCGGAGTAAGCTATAACTATAACATTAATGTCCCTTCTTTTCCTTATGATAATATGCTGATATGTTAAAACCTAAAGTCATACTTATCATAACGGTCTATAGCACCGCTTACTGGCTAATCTCCAATCATATCATAAGGTGGCAAGGCATTAGCCATTAGCCACTGAAATGGACACTCCACTGGCCAATGGATACTGCCTTGCCACCGTATGATCTGCTTAGAGATTAATACTGGCAGTATGTTCCCTTTCTGTTCAGTGCTCAAGATGTGGACTGAGGTAAGGTAATTTTACACAATATCACATGTTGAAAATCCTTTCATGGAACACAGGTAATTTATAGAATTTCCTTATTGTATATTTCATATCTATGCAAATTGCATACATAAATACATAAAAATGCTACCAAAAATATAAGTTTCCTGGCAAAGGTAGTAGAGTGCATTCTCACGGCTTCAATATTCAAATGAGGAAAACTTCAGGCTGCCTTCCATTCTGTACTGTAACATACCTAAGACAGGCTGTCATTAGGGTACTGGCCTGGAATCCAGGACAACTAACATGTGGTAGTGGGCTGTTGGAAAACTATTCCCTGGATTTATAACTGCGGTTTTTGTGTTGTATTAAAGATTACCATAATTTGAAAAGGTATGAAGTGCTCAAATATTGGGTAAAGAATATGATCAACTAATATGATTTATGCATCATCATCTTCAGATCATCAAAAGAGGACCTTAATTCACAATCAATGAGGAACATTCATGATATGTCAATCATGAAGGTTAATGTCATTTGGCAAAGGTATGCTCATATAAATATTTATTCCATGGCTATTTCCAGCATGGTTCTGGATGAGATGCGGGAGTTTGGGGTGGATGTGGACCAGGTTGTAATGCATGATGGGTATGCCTCTCCCTCCTCAACTATCATTATCAACACCAGCACAGGGACCAGGACTATCATACATGCTGACAAGTAAGGCAACAGCAGGACATGTACAAAATAACCCAAAAAGTATAGAATACTATTTGTAGCAATCAGTAAATTTTATGATCACCATGATTAAAATATTACATTGAAACTCTGGTTGTCTACTACATAATTTGATTTAAGTTGGATTTTACATTAGTCAATCGACTTGGCCAATTAAAGCTTTAAAATGTTAACTAACTCTTACATTACTTTTCATTACTGAACCATCTCCCAGCAACCTACCTGAGTTGACCTTGTCAGATTTCCACAAGCTAGACCTGGACCAGTACAAGTGGATACACTTTGAAGTAAGACAGGTTATCTACTAGTAGTAGTTTTCTTCACTTTTATGTTAATGTAAAGACAACAATTTGACTTGAGATTAAAGCAGGGAAGAATATGTCAAGATATGTGCATGCACCTTAACTTTTTTTGTTTACATCTCCTTAAGATTCAGTTTGTTGTAGGCACACTGATTTCCTTCTTCCCACGCGATTGTATAACAAACTGAATCTAAAGGAGAGAATCCCATGACTAAGGTTACAGCACACTTTCATCTACTGTCCATACCCCACATGCTGAGTCCATACTATAGCGATGATGCAATCACACAAATAATCAGCATCTTTACCTTGTACAATACCTGTGCATGCTACAGTTATTACTACATGTATTCCTGATGTATTTCATTGTATGAGCTGTATCTAATTTGTGTATTTTCTGAATTTTTTGTGTAAACTTGGTTGTTAGGGCCGCAACATGACAGAGGTTGCTAAGATGGTGGATGCTGTGCAGGAGTATAACCGCAGTCGCTCCATGGAGGACAGAGTCATCATCTCCGGGGAGTGTGAGAAAGCCAAATATCATCCAGAACACTTCATCTCGACAGTAGATGTAGTGAGTCAGAACTTCCTTACAGTTCTTAGTATTAGTTTTTTTAAGCAGCCTTTTTAAGCTGACAGACTGTTTCTTGCACCATTTTTGCTGACAATTTTGCTTACAAATTAACATGATGTCGGTATATTTTTCAGATGTTTGTTGCTAAGGAGTATGCCCAGCATCATGGCTTCCCCACAGCCCAGGCAGCAGTGGAGGGGTTTCACAGAAGGGTCAAGAAAGGGTGAGACGTCATGGACAAAATTCATTCTAATGTCATTTTACTAAAAGCCTTTCTTCTACAAGATCAACCGTCAAATTTGAAATCAATCAGACATTGTTCATGTCAGAAAATGCTGCATCAACACCGGAGTCTAATTGTAAAGACAGCAGTTCAGCAAAGAGTTGCTAGATGTCTCTTAACCTTGTATTCATATTTCTCATCTCATTTTCATGTTGTGCCCTCAGCGCCACGGTGGTTTGTGCATGGGGAGAGTTGGGAGCAGACGCCATGGGGCCTGACGGTGTCCACCACCACGCTGACGCCTTCTCCCCTGACCAGGTTGTCGACACACTGGGGGCAGGAGACACGTTTAACGGCGCGATCATTGCAGCCATGTGCCGCAGCCTACCTCTGGAGGAAGTGCTGAAATTTGGCTGCAAGGTGGCTGGGAGGAAATGTGGACAGTTTGGGTATAGAGGACTAACTATTGGAGAGTAAATTACCCCAACATTACTGTTTGAAAGAGTCCTCAAACAAAATGTACAATCTTCCTCATAGTGTAAATACTATCATCAATGAAAATGTGTAATGAAAATTTGTGTTTTAGTTTTCAAAGTAGATGCAATTGTCCAATATCGTACATTACATGACTGAATTGACCTGTACCATTCCAATCAGCTAGCAATACATATGCAATTCCATTAGTAAGTATGAGTTCCATGAAAACAGACAGACTGTAATATATTCAGTCATACCGGTAATTCCTTTAGGGTATAGAATTATTGTGCTTGATGGCTGAGTTTATGGCTTTGTCTGTCTGAAGTGGTGTAATGCTTGATCATACAACCCACCACCCCACCCCTTCCAAAAACACTTTCCACATAGGTCTGTAAACTTGAATCTCATGAAAGCCCAAAATACTTCCCAGAAGTCTGATAAACTCCCTGATTCCTTGTTTATCCATGCAATAAATTACTTTCAACACAACAGTCAAGGATACAAGGAAACACAGTGATCATAATGATAATTTAGATAACTATCCTGCAACATTATCAACAGCAGTAATACATGTACATGTACTAACATACAATCATGTACACTGTACAAGTCTTCAACAGATCACACAGTTACTTAGCATTGGTGACTTTGATGCTACTGGTATGTAGAAAACATTCCCAACATGGAATGTTAAGATGGAAGAAACTTATAATTAAAGCCATTGAATCCTTTTATAGTATTGTACTAAGACCAGACAGTATTTTGTATGAAATTTCTTACAGTGGATTAAATCAGATTATCAGCTATCATGTTTACATCACATTCAAATATTAGGTCCCATTAGTACACTGCCCTGTAGCCTATACTAGTATTGTTAAAGAGTCCTTCATCCTACATTCATCCTTCAAGTGTATTTTTCCTTCTTTGAGCTGGATTTAAAAAGATACATAAAATGCCTTAGTCCACAATACCACTATTGTGACTCTTCAGATCCTGGTTCTCTCCACTTTTTTTCTTGAGGAGAAGGGGAGAGCTCACGTGTACTGGCAAGACAACTGCAGTGGTTGTGAAGTTTTCCAGTGACTGATTAGTGATCAGAGCTGGTGTAGAGAGTGTTTCTCAGGAACACTAGTTGAGGTAGGTGCTGCTGCACACCTATAGACGGTGAGAACATTGTAAGACATCACTTCCAGAATATACACTGTCCTAATTCAGAAACCTCCTCATACACACGGCATGAGTTTGCTATTCTCATTTATAAATACATGTAGTACAGACAGCAACTTTTGTTCAGATACATAAGTGCTTATTGAATTAATAACACAACAGGTACAGTTTCAGAAAAATACTGGTTTTATATCAAAATCTGAAAATACTACATGTACCTGGTGGGAACACAATCATCAAACTTTCATTATCCTCACACGTATATCAAAAATAAGACAATAGTCATACATATAGGTCAAGCAAACAACCTAAAATAGGCCAGTTCAGTTTGATACACATACACACATGCACCTCTTGCAAAACAGCAAGGCCATGTGAATATATTGCAAAGGGAATATTTCTGTACCTGGATAATGTTGCACCTGGTCAAACCACCTGGACACATTCTGGTACTGCTGCTTCTCAAAGAAACTTAGCCGGCACTGGACATCAAACCAACAAGTACAACATGTAAAGAACAAATAAACATGATATATGATTTTCAAAATGCTAGTACTTTTGATTTTGAATACATCAAAGCTTTCAAATGGCCACATGACTTTAAACATTATTGATGGGGAAAAAAGCCACCTGTGGGCTGTTCCGAGATGCAAGTTATGCATTAGCAATAAATTATACTTCTCAACTACAACTACGGTATATCTCATATATAAAGGCCAACATTTTCATTTCTTTTCCCCTTTTTTCTTACTAGACTAAATGTATTTTTTCTGACCTTCAAAGATGGGCATGTTCTTTCTCCAGTGATATACACAAACACCTCTTTGGTCATGCAGCATGGAAAGAAAAACTAAGCTTAACTTGTAGATTTGAGTCATAATCTCATATATCTAAGCTCACCATAACAGGGTGCAGTCCATGGTACATGATGAGGTCAGCTAGAGAGAAGTGGAACCCCAGAAAATACACCTTGTCTAACAGGTAAGAGTTCAGCTCCTGCACAAGATACAAACATAGACCGGTACATCAAACACCGAACACACAATAGACTGAGGTTTGTTAGTTTTAAAGAGGTGCTACTCTGCAATCTTTAAACGGAATGTAACTTACATACAGTAAAGCTTACTACATGTACACATAGTTTATAGCGTGTACGTACAGCAGTAGGGTAGGTCGTAAGTTTATAACTGATTATGATGATGCCGCCATAAGATAATCCCTTGTACTAAGTTGTAGTGTAGGATACTAGTATTCTACTAGTATATCTTAGTAATTTAGTATATCTTGATGAAGTTGGGGTCATCATCGACTACGATGGACGAACATCACTAGTATATCTGTATATAATAGTAATATAGCAGTGTGACCATGGACTTTCCATGCATCTGCTACGGCATCCATAGCACAACTGAGTAGACATGGAAGTACTGCGCTCTTTTACATGGTACTAATATTTTCTATAGATAATCTTACCTTAAGCATGGCTTGGGCATCTTTTTTCTCCACACTCCTGTCCACTATCGTAACTCTGTATTCTAACCACTGAGCGATCTCTGCCTGGTCTTCAGGAGTTGTCCCAAGAAGCTTTGCTCCACCTGATGGAGAGGACCTGGCTAGAAACTTGGATATCGTCGCCAGTCCTGTCAGTGTTTTGCCATTACCGGTGTGCAGTTGTGGTACCTACGAAATGAGAAGAAATGAAAATACAGCTTCTACATTTTGTACATGGCTCTTGTTCTTTCCCTGCACCATCAGGGAATAGCATGAACTTGAGCCTGGTGAGGTGGAGGCGGGGTCAGTTCAAATCTGAACTGGCAAGAACTCTGCTGCATTGAACTCTGGAGTCACCCCAACATGTCCTTGTATATAGGTAAAAGATTGTCTTGTCCTTGGCCTTTGCACACACATAATATGTTCTCTTCCATATCCTTTTCTTTCCCTATGTTTATATGTTCTGGATCACATGCGATAATAAACCGAGTAATGGGGATATCAGTGAGGAAGAAGAAAAGTTAAATTCCCGCTTACCCATGATTGAAGCACCGTGCATGTAATTTATTGTTGCTGAAGCAGCAAATTTATATGATACAGATATCACAGCTTGGACAGTTGGAGTCATCATTTCATTAAGTCCCCTCATTTCTATGCAAATCATGCTTCTTAATAACCTAGGAAAATAGTTCCACGGCCACCTGAAGACATTATGCGTTCCCCACCTTGATCTCTCCTTGTGTGGTGACTTTATAGGCAGGCGAACCGAGGAAATTCGCCAATGACTTCACTTCTTCTTCTACTCCGACCGCCATGCTGGATTTAGAATAATCCAACTGCCATATACAGGGGAGGTAATATCTACGTACTTTGCTTTGAAAGTTTATGAATCAACAACTCGGCAAAAACGTACTTTAGTATTCAAATTTAGACCTATATAGATTTGGAGATAGGTTTTGAAAATTATCGATCATTTATTGATTATCATCCTTCTTTATTATGCGCCACTAATATTTGTAGTCCCCCCTAATATAGTGGTAGACTCTATTTTCTGATCTCGTGTTTGACGAGATTTGACAATCTCGCGCATCGCGAGACCCGGAACTGCGCCAAAGACAAAAGCACCACATTTCACAGCAGACAACAAACGTGAACAGGATTAGAGCCAGAAAACATCAGTACCTGAGTCCCATACTAGTAGTGACACAAAACCCTGTGACACTTTGGGTTTTAGATTTTAGGGACATTGACATTGAGAGGAGTCGACGGTCAGGGTTATTATGGTAAGAGATTCTTTTAATATTTCTATTTATCTGTATGTGAAACCAAGGAGGTTAAAAACGTTATAAAAGCAATCGGTCTCGTACTATGATAATGTTGGGTGTAAAAAACACAAAGAATCCACTTTGTGTATATTTATTCCCTCTAACGGTGACAAATACTTAGGGGAAAGACTCTTGCCAGCGTGAAATATGATTTATTATAATTTTGTGGGCAGGGGTTAAATATTATGATCGATGGTCCATACATCATGGCCCAGGGTCGTGCCAGGAAGGTCAAATTGTGACGGTGATAAAGATGAATTTGCCACATGGGGAAGTCAGAGCTGTACTTGTTTGACAACCAACTCACTAAGAAATTGATCACATTATCTAGAAGCAAGTTTGTTTGACAAGTAAATTGGCATCGACCTTTATTTAAAGTTTATGTAACATATTGTCATGATTATTGATGATCTACAAGCAAAGATGCTTGGTTGGAATCATCCTATATGTCTTCCCAACAAGAACTGAAAAGTGTGGATTCACTAGGAATAAGTGTTTTCATGGTCACCAGATGCAGTTTGATGAAAGGAGTCAGAGTACTAGTATTTAAAGCATTTTCTTTGACCTATTATTAATTCAACCCTTGTGATAATCCCAATTATTAACCCATTAATTACTGTTGAATGAATGACAGTCAGTTGCAGCATTTCCAACTCTTTATGCATGTGTGTTTCATTGAGATTATGTCTCCCCCAATTAAGACAACAAGAAACAATAGACAAATGCATAGTACATGTACAAGTAGTGTTTCTGCCATGCCTCCTTTTAGTTTTATATTGCTGGCTCAAAACAAATAGGAACACCTATTTAATTTCATGTATCCACATCAGCTGCAATGTGACCTGTCAGTGTAGCATACTATAACGTTAAATGTCAATCACAGGTGACAAAAGTAAAAAATATTATTTATAAGTTGTTAATACTTTGTTAACAATCAAATCACCATGGTATCATGGCAACAGCTTCTGTACTAACTGGTTGTTCAACTTGCAATTGTCTTCAAACAGACAAATGATGAATATGTATCTACTGGTTTAGCAGAGGTTATATGCGCTTAATTGTTTGAATTTCAATAAAAAAAATCTCCTACATGTATTTTCTCTCAAAAGAAAGTACATGTTCTAGATCTGTTTTCTGGTCAGTCAAGGTAGGTTGTTATGTTGCTGCTAGAACTGCATGGGGTCTTGTTTTGTTCTACTGTTTGATAAACGTTGTGAACATCTACTAAACAGGCTATTGAAGCAAGGAGGTTTAATGTGTTTAAAGTGTTTATGGCACCATCCTACAACATTTCATTATCATTGAAAACAATGATACTATCATTCAATTAACATAAACCATTTACACAAAATTTACCCTTTCTGATGGTAATGGCTATTGAACCATAAAATCATTGATGTACTCCCAGCTCAGGTCGATTCTTGATTTCTACTAAAAGTTGATCTATTTAAGCATGGAGGTAGAAATGATTTAAGTTCTGCCATGTCTCAGTGACCATGGCAGCTGGTTCAGAACCCTGCACCACATATTGTGAAAAACGTGCTGTCAGAAGCAACTAAGCAACTATCAATAACTTGCAATGAAATGTACTGGTAAATTGTTTGCTTCTCAAAACTAGACTTTTTTTCACAAGCCAGGGTGCCAGCTCTGAAGCGGCTGCCATGTTCACTGTGACATCATTGGCAATACCTTCCATAAGGTTTGATGTTCCATAACATCCTGATTAGAAGGGTGTATATTTGGTACAAAGGTACAAAATGTAAAAACATTCTTGATATTGTCAGCAACTGTTATATTCAGTGTCATTGGTACATACGTTAAAGCATGTTAGTAGGACCCAGTGAGACCAGACAATTTAATCAGTAGCTTGCAACAAAGGGGTGCATTCTCCCTGCCTCTTCGATGATAACCTAATAAGAGGAACTGATGGGTTACCTGTAGCACTGTGTATAGCTTTCATTCACATTCCTGCAACTCAATTAAGAGTCATTGAACTCCCTGAAATTCAGTTGTTAGAGTTATAGAAACAAAAAGATATTTTACCAGGAAAACATGTTCAATTGCTTGATATTTATTACACATATGGTTGACTCCTGAGTTGAACTGTATCATGTGTATGTGCCAGCTGTGAGGAAAGCTGCAGTAGTTTGTTGCAGACCCCATCAACACATCAATTGACGAAAAAGTGGGGAATTGGAAAATAATTACCAAGTATTCAAGTTTGTATATTACTTGGGAACCAATCATTGTGTGCTTCTTTGATGTCATTCATGCTAACTGAATGGATAATAAAGAAGCTTCTCTTTGGTCCCCCGAGATTCCAATCTGTGGTTTTGTTGGTTCAAAACATTTTTCCTAACTACGACGTAATGGTGCACTCCAGGACCTGGGTTTTGGGCACAACTATATTATAGAGTTGACACACCGGCAACTGCAAGGTATGAGGTTACCACTTCAGTGGTGTTTTCTAGTGGACCTGAATAGCCTCTTGTGCTGTCCTAACATTGCATTCACATATGTCAGTCAGCGGAGTACTCTCTTATTATGCTAAGAGGTTGTTCCTAGGCAAACTGCACCAGAATATGAAGTATTCTAACCCTCCAATGTACAGAATAGAACATTAGATCAAGACCCTTTAACCTTGCCCTAATGCTTGTAACTTATGTTATGCTTGTGTCATTTTTTACTTCAGTGAGTAATACCAAGGTTAAATCTAGATGAATTTCCCTTTTCTACTGAATCCTGTGACTCCCTTAACCTTAAAAGGGAGTCGCCAAAAAGGCTAGTGAATTCGAGCCTCACTCTCCTTCGTTAGGAGAGCACTCAATGTCTCAATGCAGAAAAATGTGGCAGCAAACAGTTTAAAAACATGAACTAGTGTAAGACAAAATAAAATGTTGTTCTCTCGTCATTTTGACCCACAAATTACACACAATTCCACTCCTATGCCTAAAGACAAACCGTTACTGTGGCCAAGGACATCTGTGTATAATGTCCTTGCTGTGGCTAAGCATTTCGAAGGGTTTTTGAATCATAGGTATACTATTCCCAGTGGCCAACACGAAGTGCCTTGGCTCCTGGGAATGAAACCCAGGCCACCAGCTCACAAATCTTTTGGGCCAACATGAAGTATTCTGCTGACTCCCGAGAACCTAACCCGGGCCATCAATTCACAAACCCAACATGCTAGCCACTAGGCCAAAAGGTCCGGACCAGTTGGACTGGGTCAGTTAGTGGCGCTTGAAGGCCACTGTTACATCAACATTCAATGTGCAGCTGTAAATATGGCCAGATTCAGCCTTCAGGGTAGAAACACTTAGCCTAAAATTTAATTATTTTACTATATGAACATTCAAGATTTGTTTATATAAGTTAGATGTCTATAATCCAACGTTTCCTAGAAACGGCTGATGACATCATCGCGTTTGGGGTAGTGTAACCTTTAGTATTTGTCGTTATTGTTGTGTGTACTTTACCTGTGATATATCAATGCTGTACTTACTGATAAGAGTGGCCTTGAACAAATATTTTGACACCTTTTCTTCTGTCTGGCAGGGAAACGTTCGATAAGAGGGACTGGTACCCTAAACACAGCCAGGAGGGACGCAAGGGAAAATGGGTGAGTTTGCTCAACGACTGTTTCACTTTTTCTAGTGGTCAATGTGATTACGAGCAGGCATTTGTACTGGCAGACTTATTTGAAGAAGGAAGTCCATATAAAAGCAGGTTGTCTAAACAGCTGACTTGTTTAAAGTGCCTGGTATTTCGCCTGCATGTTTACTCATTTCATGCAAATGTGTCTTTTGTAAATTTATTTTTTGTAGCAGTGTTATGTGGTGAAAGACCTTGACCGAGATGCCAATTAGGGAAGGTCTATTGAAAATGACCTTCATCTGAGGACAGTCATGAGCTGAGTTACAGTGTAACAAATTCCAGCAGAGCCCAAAACCTCCAGAAGATCTTGTCCTCTCTGACATACCACAAAGGATTCAACTTCTTTTCAAGTTTTCACAAGTCATTCTGAATGTTATTTTAATCCTGTTAACCATTATTGCTATGTATGCCTTTAATGCAGTATAAGAACCCATCCGTGATTTTTTCTGGATTATTTGAAATTTCCATGAAGCAGTACATTGACTTGTTTTTGCCACATCAACAATTACAGTGGCCTGAACCTGTAACTCAATAGGGTCACCCCTACTGTGCCCTTCCTAATCAATCCAGCCTGAGCTAGCCGGCAGTGGAGAGAGAGGGAGTCAGCCAGCTGCAGTATGCACAACCCTGCCCCAGTCTACCAGCACACACGCACCTCCCAACCACCATGTCCTCCCTCTCCGACCAAATACATCCACACGGCAACTCTGAACCAGACGTCAGGATGCTGAACGGGCCGCTCGTCATCCCCAAGGCTCACAGCGCCTCCAAGCTCCGCCAGGACCGAGACTTCTGGGCTAAACTTGAGGAGAAGGAGAAGGAAAGGGAGATCCAGACTGCCCGCCAGAGACTACAGAAGGACCTCCAGCAGAACAGAGACATCTACAACCATGGCTACTTCAAGGTAAGTCAGACACTGTAAATACACAAAGTCTTGCTGTGGTTTTATTTTCACACTCTTTGCAGTTTCCTCTCTCTAACCATCATATATATTCATGAGTCATGACACCAATTACAATTGTAAGGCTACTAAACTAGTGTTAGTTTCAATCACTCAGTGAAAACATAATTTTCCCTCATATCCTACCATGAAATATAACCTCTGCAAAATTAAGTGCATAATACAGTAATGGAGACAATGTGTTCCAGACTGAGGTGATGTGGGAGGGCCAGATCTGGCCAGGATTTCTGACCCATGGAAGTTACTTCAAAGAAAATAAATTCTACCTTGGACAATATAAGGAAGAAAGTCCTTGCCCAATGATAAAACAATTCCATGCTTTTTGCCTCAAGGTATTTTGTCAGAGTACTTGTATTTGACAATAAACTTCCATGCAAGTGTGAAGTGACTTCAAAACTCCTGAGCCCTTCTCTCTGTAAATAAGTTACTAGCAAATGTTATGCCTGTCTCCACCTTTTGTAAGTTAATGCAGAATCATATCAATATGTAAACTGACTAGCCCATGGGTGCACCCGGGGGAGCCACCAGTTTAGATACCATTCCATCAACGCATGTACAGACACATACAGACACTCAGTGGCACATCCTGCCACTTGAGTCAGTCCCCTACTGGTACATTATCCCTGATGGGTATGGGAGTAATGATGATGAAGATAAAAAGAATGTGTCCCTATCACATGTCAGGACAGTACTGCAGTCTAGGTCATTTTATGTACCTGTATTTGCTAATTTCCTGTGATATGATAAGTTCTTTTCACCTGTATAAACAAACTAAGGTTAATATGTAATGCAGTATAAAATTTTGCCTTTCAATACATGTAGACAGTATGAGACTGCAAGGAGCCTTCTTTCAGATCTTTCTCTGTTTACATTGATTTTAGAGTGTGATGGATAAATCAAGCATGTATGCAAATATACATACAATGTACCTTGACCAGGTTACAAATGGCCAGTTATTTATGTAACAAGTGCAAAAGCAGTATATATATATCTTGCTGGACTTTAATACAGCTCATAAAAAAACAATCAGAAAAAATCTAAACCCTCTTATGATATAACCATTCCCAGTCTACAGGGAACCTTAGTTTTATACATGACGTGTATGTCTATTTCCACAGACAGAAAAGTATAATGTGTAGATCAGGTGTTGATAAACTGAAGCAGTTTACGTTAATCTGCTGCTATGTCCCACTCATTATCTTATTTCAAGCCTTCAGCATCAGCAAGTTCAGCTTCAAAGGCATACCCTGGGTAAACCGGATTAGGAACAGATTGTTACTGGTGTTGAAAACAAGTCCACTGCTGAAACCAATTACCAGAAGACAGCAAAAGTACACACTACCCACTTTTATGTCATACCTGGGCCATGATAGCATTCAACATGCTGGTTGAGTGTTCCAGCCAGTGTGATAACTAGCAGTATCTAACAGGGTTCTATGTGGTTGCCAGTTATTCCATAGAAGAACAATCCGGACGAGTTTTGCAAGTGCTGGGTGCACCACTTTTGAATTAAGTCTGATGTTGTTACATTTTAGTGACAATTTGCTCAATTTCTGGCACATTGAAATGTTTTTTTCTAGGATGAGAATGAGATAAATAGGATACAACACAGTGTATTCCGCATCACCCTTGGTCCCAACCCTTCCACGGGTCGGGCTGGAACCTCGGGTGATGCGGAATGCACCATGTCATGTTCTATATTTATCATACTTTTACATCTGATGTTGATATGAAAAATAGAAAATAGAATTGAAGTGTTAGTTATACATACAAGAAACATGGGTATGTTTTGTAGAGGCCCAGCTGTGGTAAAGTCTGTACACCACTAGTACTGTTTGACTCCTCCAGATGTGATGCAGCTTGACTAGAGGCTGGAAATGTTGGGTAAATAGGGGGAGATTGGCAGAGGAATAAGGTGGCCAGGAAAATGTTGCCAAATACCAGCTGCACTATATACATTGTACATGACTGTACATCTGGTATCTCTGATGCAAACTTTGATTTCAAAGGGGAGTTTTATTACCTTCCCATAGAAAGTTATTTTTTGTTTGTATCTTTATATATAAGTTACATGTATATATCTTTGGTCTATACATATATCATATATGTATGACTTAACAGCTACTCTATGATGGCTTGTTATTACCTTTGCCTTGATTGGTTATGTAGCAGCGTTTGCATTTTTGTTTGGATGAGGTTTAGCACAATAACTCAAGAAGCTATTCATGGATATTGGCAGCCCAAAAATGTTGCGACTTTTGTGTAACTTCACTTAGGGTGAAGGTGCAAGGGTCATAGTGCATGTCCTGCAACAGCTGATGGCAATTTCAAGTGGCGTCAATCTCATTTCTCAGTCATAAATCATCATCATCATCATTGGTCTGCTCCACTGTCGTCCCCTTGTTCAGCAAGGAGGTTATGGGGAAAATCAGTCGGATTGAAATTAGTCCTCTTTCAGCAATGTTCAACTCAGGTGTGAAGGAAGACATTGGGGACTTCGGGTGTTAGTGAACTTTAGACGTTTTGTGATATTGAGGACAATTTTGAAGAGGCTGTAGGTCCCAAGAACATGTAACAGCAATTAAGATCGCAATCTAATGCTCATTATAACCTTTCCATGATTAATGAGGCAAATCCATAAGTTTCTAAAGATTTCATGGAGGTCTGAGATCTACGAATTCTTGTTTGTAAATGAAACAGTCCATAAGCAGTTCCCAAGGTGTAAAACATGGCTGGAATCTAAATCACTCTACATATATTTAAATATACACTCCAGTGAACAGGTGGTGCCCCGTGATGAAAGAAAATGTTTTCTCAGAAATGTTTTACATTCTTCAAGTTGACATATTTCTAGGCTAAGAATATTGTCATGATACCGGTATGTAAGAAATGGCAATTAAGGTATTCTAGGTATGATGCTAAGAAGTACTACTGTAAGTACGTAAAAGACCTGGCAAGAAATCTGGAGGATGTTTTAGTCTAACAGTTCTGACTGTGGCAGGCATAGCCTGGGGGTTGAGTGACAGGGTAGCGGAAGTCAGTAAGCCAAGCAGGGGACAATAACAACAACAGCACGTCTGCCCTAATATCGCACAACATTGAAGACAACATTCTTTTGAAATACTTTTAGAGCCTTGACAAAAAGCATACGTTAACTGTGGACTTTCCTCATGAACAAAAACACTAGATTATTACCTTTGAATAGAAGCAATTCCCCTATATAAATGTACATTCCATTTTATGATAAATGGGGGACTCAGATATAGAATGAAGACAAAAAATCTCAGGTTTTGAAGAAAGAGAGCTTCAGCAGGAATTAAATCTGTCTTCATTGTGCTTGAGAAGACAGAGCCGGACTGCTGTCCCCTTTTAAGGATATTATGACAAGGCTGTCTGCACCCCTGTGTTTGCTTTTCTGTGACCCACTCCTGGAGGTCAGTCTGGCGAATCCAGATTCGGGCAGATTCACCTGAAAGCCAACTGCATGCTTCAGTTACTGTGGGGAGTGCACATGGAGTACTATAGAAACAACTCTGATCAGGATGGAAATAGGATACAACTGTATACTAGTAGTTCTGCAACTGTGTTCTACAATGTAGAACTTCTACATTATGTCTTTTTAATGAAATTATTTGCGTTATGAAAAAGAAGTATATCTTAATGATAATAGCTATCTTTTGCAGAAGTGTTGATTTATTTCCATGTGAAAAAAAGCCTGTGGTTTAATAGAGACAGATGTCAGATACAGTTTGAAATGTACAATTCAATCAGGCACACCTGAAACCCCCATGTGAGCCCTAACCATGCAACCACAGGAAATCCACTGGACAAACCAGAATGCACCCGAGGCACCACTGGGGGTTTACTAGCTATTTAATGAGATTTTCTTCACTTGAAGACATTTCCTACTGTATATGGGCAAACCCTGAGGAAGGGGCAGCAGTCACCAGAATCACTTATGATTCCAAGCCCTGCTCGGTGCTGTGTGGAGAGAAAAACAACTTCTCTTGATGCTCCACATATTTCTGGAAGTTCAGACAGTGTTCATGGGTGCATCCCTCCTGCTGGGAGAAAGTCCTGGAATGGACTGATCAGCTGGGATCAGCTGAAATTACATCACCTCAAACTGTGAGGCTGCTGAACCCAAACCAACAACAAACACTGGGCCTCTTTGTGCCCTGGGAGAGGCTTGCACTACTTACACGGGAGAAGTCTACCTCAACATGGCCACTGCCGGCAGTGTAAATGGACTAGAGGACGGGCTGGACTCTGTTTTTGTGGAGGAGGAAAGACTGAATTATGTGGTAGGGTACCTCATCAAAACTGTAACTTAATTATGTTATAGACTGTGGGCACAACATTCAAAAAGTAGAATATATTTCTCAGTTTTTGGTATCTCTAATTTATTTACTTTGGGTGTTAAATTGTACTGACACTGTGTGATGTATACTGATAATGCTAATGTCTCAGAGTTCTCTGTTACATGTTGTACATGTCTTGAGTATATCTATCCACATGATCCCTTTGATGTTATCTACTTTGTATATATAACGTTCAATCAAGTAGGCCAGTAGCATCTTTGTTATGTACCAATAAGGCCTCAGTTGTCCTCACAAGGTTTAAAGATGTTATTCCTGATCGGACAGGAGTCGAGCTTGTGCAGGATTTCTTAAGGTTTCTGGGCACTGTTCCAAACAGTGATAAATCTTATAGTGCTGGTAATGCGATATTTACTGTTGATTAGCATAACTTAACTGCACTACCGGTAGGTCACTTTTAGAATGATTTTGCCAACAAAATCCTATCAACCAGATAGTAATGCTTTGTTTTCCCACTGTAAGATTTGGCTTTGTTTTATGACATCTGCTTGAAAAAATATGATGTAAACAACTCCAATGAACAGTATCCTTTTCGATGATTGAATTATTGAAAGATGATGCGTTGTACTGATTGAGGTGGTAACATGTCAGGTGTCACAGTGAGGCTGAGATGATGAATAATTCATAGATCAGAAAGGACAAAACAAGCTCCAGACTGGTGATTATAGGGACATGCAATATTTTGAAACAGAAAATAGTTACCACTTTCACAAGCAGATCTTTTTTTTAAACATTTATCTCAGTTCTTAATGTAAAAGACCAGGCTGTGACCCATCTGTAAGCTTATTATCATGCCCCAATGGGTGAAGCCCTGTGAGGTAACCTTAGCTGTCCTGCTGGTGCATGCTCCATTTCAAACATTTGTTGGAACCATTAGTGCGGAGGTAGATGTGAGGATCTGTTTCCACAGTGTTTGATGCTGGAGACTGGGTGGTCAGCTGGGGTTTCACTTGGGCTACATGTAGGCCATCGTGTAACAGTTGGGTTCAAACCCCACCAACTGGCCAGTCTAACATTTGGACCTTTTAGCATGGCAGTTAGTGCTTTGTGTTCAAGCCTGTATGTCTTCATCATCATCAGAGTAGGTCTTGGGAAGGCAAAAGTCAAGGTCAATTATTGATCTCCTGGCAGCTGTCCATGGTACTGCAGCAGAACTGAACATACAAGGGTCTTGATATTTTGGTATTTTGGAGATGTGATGTAGGTTCAGTAGGAAAAAAACCCTTACCAATCTTAATCTTTAAAGTTTGATATACAAGACTCAAAATACTTTTTTCTGCACACCTGGACTGGTGCTGGTAACTGAAAATTACCTGCATCAGACTTTGAGAAGTATGGACCATACTATCAGAACTATCAAAATCATTGCCATTTTTTTCTTTTTTACTTCATAAGTTGTAACAGTCAATGTATCAAATAAAATACACATACACCTACATGTCTATATAAACCTAGTACATGGACCAGTGCAGGTTAGGTGCAGAATTATAGACATTAGAAATACATTTTGTACCTGCACAGCCTGCATATGCACCCAGTATTTCGAGCCCTGTTTATAATCTTGAAGCCCTGTCAATAAGTAAGCCTGCAATGTTTTATCATCATAAAATTTTTTGATGTTATATACAACTTTGAGATGTATTGTCATACATGTACAATTGTGCAGATATGCCTTATCAGATATCAGTAAAAGAGAATAGATTATTGCCATGGGTCTGAACCATTATACAAGGATACAAGACTGGTTTGTTGATAGCATCAGACTGAGTGTTGAAGTGAGTAACACAGTAGCCTCCCACAGGGACCTGACAGTTCCTACAGCTCTGATCATGATTATCTACAGGATCCTCTTGGGACAACAAGGGAAGTATTCAGTCAGGATGTAAAATGTAGTCTCAGGGCATTAGTACCCAACACAAGTCCCATCTAACAGCAGGCAAGACTGCCCAGGTTAAGTCTAAGTACTTGTTTTCTTGCCACATACTACATACTGGCCATTGAAATAATCAAAAGATTTGTTACTGCACTGGCTGTTTTTGTACTTCAGCTGCGGGATGCCCATTGACAAGTATTCCCCTCAATTAACTGTAGTCACCCTCTAGGCGAAAAAAAATTATTTGGTCTTCCCTCCTCCTGTTTAATATTGAACAGTACCTTTGTACACTGCTAAGGCAGCTCACCCTTGACAATGACAGGTCATTTACGTACCAATAGAAAAGGAGTTTTACTACCCATACTACAATGTACTACATACAGATACAGTGATTAATCTCAAAATTGGTGCAAGTCAGATAACTTGCAGAGACTTATGTAGATGTAAGTGGCACATGGCAATCAACTGACATGCCTCAATGTTGTGCCCTTGAAAATGACCTTCTCTTCTTCACAAGTTCTGAAGAGAACCCCACTTCCTGTCTATGCACAGATAAGACAAACAGTGAAATAGGGTAGTGCACACCGTCACGAAATTCCTCATTTCACTTAGGTTGGAACCAGAATATTATTGAAATATAAGCTGATCTACTGATACACTACATTGACAGACTGGCTGTTGTAGCATCCCTATGACCATATATAGGTCATGGGTCTGAACTGATTAGTGAACCTACAGATAAATTTTTATGAGGCCATGAAAGTAACATGTCTTCCTTTTTGTCTCCCTGCAGATTTCTCCACCTCATGGTGTGGTGACGTTTGTTGCTGTGCAGGTGAAAAATGTGGCGACAATATGGGAGAACAACTCTGCAGATACAGTCATAAGGTAAGCAGCAGTCCTGGTGTGTTAGTAGTGAATAAGGCCCCATCAACTTCTTACCTTGATTCTGTGATTCTTAGCCATAGCTTAATCCCCTGTCACACATGACAAAACAAGCTTGCAACCACACAGGTAAACAGTAGAAGCTGTATTGTACCTAATTTTTACCCCAATTTGATCTCTTAATGATGTTCATAGAAGTATGGATCATTTTGATTACAAATGAAATGAACCTCTCTTTAAAAAATCATTTCGTGACATGTACATTGTATATCCATTTCAATTCGTGAGAGAGTTGGCAATTGGTTGGGAGTCTATCTGGAAGAAGTCAGCTGTCTGAGCTGTGAGTATAAGTTCCAAAAGCATTTGGACCTTAGTTGAGCAGTGATTGGGTGCAAGTTTGTGGGAAGGTCCTGAATATGTGCCTGGCTTTGGTGGAGTGCAGATACAGCATGATGTACATACTTTTTTGGTGCCAGCCTGCTCCAAGGGTTGCTCTCTGTAGTTGGGACAGATACCAGATGTGAAGCACTTGAAAAACTTCAGTAGCATTCTCATTATTCATGATCATGTACTTTCTTTTTCTGTAGGGCTATGAATAGATACAGTGATATTGTACGGCGGGCAACGCGAGACTTCCGTGGTTATGAGGTCGAGGCGGAGGAAGAGTCCTTCCTGATTGCTTTCCAGCAGCCTCTGGATGCTGTCAACTGGTCAGTAATCTGTCATGTCATTATCTATAAGGATAATGCTACATGTTACAAGACCAGCAAGAGCATTATGAGAAATGCTGTGTGGACTATAACATAACCACTTCTAAATGATTTTTTTCGTAACAATCCTGATCCTCTTGCAAAGGTATGAGGTCGTGTGAGGTACTCTTGTAATGTTATCGCTCATCTTGAGGATTTTTCACCCAGGTCCTTGACTGTACAGCTAGCCATGACAGACACCAAGTGGGAGGAGGAGTTGTTATCCTGTGACGACTGTATTCGTGTCTTCAAGTCACGTGAGAATGGTTATGACATCCCACGGCTCATCTTCTGTGGTCCACGATTACAGATGGGAGTTAGCAAGTAAGTTTGGTCTCATCCTGTGTTGGGTATCATATATAATATGTTGAAAACTGTTGAAATGAAGAGTATTTGTATTGCCTTGCTGGTATCAATTGCATTGTTTTTGGTGTGTCCATCCAGGGGGAGAGTAGACAGTGTGTACCACTATGCCAGTGGACACATGGGCTACCGAGGGACGGAGGTGTACCGGACTCAGGGCATCTGTAGGCTGGCTCAGGGAGGACAGGTAAGGCTTGGTGCTCTATCTTGCACATGGTAGTGTACTATACACCACATAGAAATCATCATTATCTTCACCGCACTTCAGCGCTTGGCACCAAGGCAGGCCCTCAATGTCTTCAGCAGTCTTGTCTGTTGCTGTCCGTAATGCCCCCTCTCATCTGCAACCAATTTCTGCAATGTCCTTCTTGACCCTCCTCTTCCAGGTCATTGCCCTGCTTTTCCTGTTCCCTGTTGGACACCAGTTGAATGCCACCTTGGGAAGCCTTAGTCTAGGCATTCTTTCTGCAGCCAACACATTCTGGCCCATTGCACCAGAGAGGAGAGTTTAGGTTGGCTGGTCTGGTGCCTGACTAGACCCTTGACCTGACAGAAATGGTTCTCTCTGATTGGGATAATTAATTGACAGAAAGTGTCTTCACTCGAATGAGAGTTAAGGTAGCTTAACCCTTGAGCTAAAACAAATTATTTTTGCCACTGCTTATTTATTATGTATCCAATGTGAATTTTTTGAACGAATGAGTTATAGGAGAGAGATTTGATTTATATCTGAATCAGATGTTTCTCACATCTTGTTTCCAGATTCTGATCAATGAGTCATTGTGGCAGGATCTACCTAAGGACCAGATTGCCCCGTATGTCCACAGGGAAGTCGGCAGCTTCAAACTGGAGGGTTTTGATAACTTGACATCACTCACAGAGGTAAGGCTTTTCAAAAGTTTAGAACTTTGTTTTAATTAACATAGGAATAAAATCGTAAATTTGTAGCAAAATTATCCATAATAATGGTATTGCCTCCCGCAGGTGTTGCCTCAAGCCTTGGAGGAGCGAGCCAGGTGGTTTGGGATCATCTGCGCCGAGTGTAACAAACTCATCAAACCCAAGGAAGGTTATGTCAAGGTCAGCACACCAGTCACTGTTGTCATTAACTCTGCCAGTGCAGTAAAAGTGCAATTCAGAACCCCAGAGGGGTTTCTGTGAATCTCTTTGAAGGTCAAAGTTAATAAACCAGTCATCTAGTCAATAAACCAGTTCACAGTCTGAGAAAAATGGAGGTGTTCACAAAACATGTTCATGGTGGTGGCAGGTGCAGAAAAAAGAAAGTCGGCAAATTATTTGTTAATGGTACTGATAAGTTCATAATACAGAAATGGCCGAAAAAATGTGAACTTAAAAGTGTTGCTAAAAACTCAGGAATTACAGTAAATATTACAGTACAACAATTGAAGGAGGCCAGGGAGAGGCCTCAAAACTAGCAAACTGTGCTTCTGACAAATTCCCATGCACTTGTTGTTGTGAATGTTGCAGGCACTGGGCAGTAACTGGCACACTGACCACTTCAGGTGCTGGCAGTGTAAGAAGGTGCTGAATGGAACATACATAGTCAAGGATCAAAAGGTGAGAACTTCAAGCACCTTCTTATTTTGTCATCTTCAATTTACATAAAGCATTATGTTTTGCTGTAGAAAATAACTTACTGGTTTAGAATAATCAGCCTTAGAACTGCAATTGTTGCAGGTAGAATTGTGTGTGTGCTCTGTGATTCTAACCTAATATTTTATTCCAGCCGTATTGTGAGGAGGATTTCTTCCAGTACAATGCGCCTCGCTGTCGAGCGTGTAACGACCCCATCACTGGGGGCTTTATAGAGGCCATAGAGAGTACCTGGCACCCTGACTGCTTTGTGTGTCAGGTAAGGCTGCAGCCCACAACTGGGATTTATTACATTTCTAAGTTTTGTCTATCCTGTGCAATGAATTACCCCCATTAATGGATGTACATGTAACAGATCCTTTGGAAGTAACTTTTGTTGGAAATATTACTCACATGTATACAATTTGTGCTTCTTTACAGAGATGTCACAAAGCTCCAACAAAAGATGATCACATCTTTGAATTCAATGCTCTGCCTTACTGCACAGAGTGTTACAACACAGTTACCAATGGGACAACGTAACAAAGTGTTGCTGGCCATAGTACAGCAGCAAGTCTAGTAGATTTACCGCCTTGTCGGGCAATGAACCCTTCCAGTATTGTTAGTACAACAAACATGTGCACATTGAACTGCCCCCCCACCCCACCCCCACAGTGGTAATCTCAAATGTGGCAATGATTTTGATTGGTTAATGCTTAGAGTCCAGTAGCAGATAGTGATGACAAAAGGATCCTGTCTGGTGTTCTAGCCAGTATCCATCTTTCCTTCCAGAACTTTGCAGCTCATGACAGACAAAAATTTTGCCCAATCCACCATCTTTGACAGACAAAAACTATTGTGTAAAGATACAGAGAGAGATGTAAAATTTTGCCCCTCAACATGCAGGAAATAGGGTTTCAGAGGGTCAAGGTTTCAAAATTTTCACCAGGACCCCTCTAGGATTGTCATGCTGGTTCTGGAAATGATGTTACATCAAGCAAAATTCAGATTGCTGGCCAGAACACTGATCCCATGTAATTACTAGTAGTACAAATGTTTAAATGTTAACGTTTTGTCCTTTACTATATATTGTATGAAATTTGGCTTCTCATAAACATCATGCATTCCAGCATGCTTGAAGCATGTTCCCCCTGCCATGGAAGCAGGTTATAAGGAATTAGGTTGACCTGTAGGGCCGTATTTGTCATCCAACATGTTGTTAATCAGCACACAGCAGATTGTTGCAATATCCATACATTTATGACGTTTTTATAATGAATTTTCTTCTCACAGTTAGTTTTTCTACTGACACTTGTACCTACTTCTATGTTAGCCAAATGACATCAGTATGGAATTTGGAAGAAGGATGCCTCAGGCATCTCCATATAGCATTTTCCAGTGATTTTTAGATATCTGGCCTTACTTGTAAATATGACATTTTTGCTATATTCAGATCAAAATGTGTATTTTCATAATTCCTGTCTAATTAGGTGAAATTGTTTTAGCAGTGAAGCACTAGTTGTGTGAAAGTACATTCCAATATCCTATGTTCTACCAACCCGATGAAATTATTTTTGGAAGGTGTACTAGTGAAATACATGTAGTTTGGTGAGGTGTTTTGATGAGGGGCAGGCTTGCATGGTTCGTAAAATAAGTAGTCTGGTGACTTTGGGAACTGTGGTAAATGTAATTTAGACTAAGAAAGAATATTGACTGTAATAAAAGTTGTAATACAAGTTGAATATATGTTGAATAGAATAGCATGATTTGAAGAAAGGTAAACTTTCTACAAATTTTTTTACAATATGCTTACAAATCTGTTTTCAAAATTAGGCCATGACTTCTGTATATAAAACTGTACCAGTAGTATTATTGAGCAGAATTTTGTATGGGATAGAAAAATTAATGTATAGCCATTTTGATACAAGTGCAAATGTGGGTCTGATTAATTACATTTAACTGTGATGTTCGTTGTGCAGCTTCTTCTTTGTTCCAGTATTGAAGCAAAGGCAAGTTATCAAAATTGTTCACTGACATTCATGCTTACATTCTTGGATTAAAGTAAAAGTGAAAATTGACAATGCTGTATAGAGTAGACAAGTGTTCTATCTGACCATTTTGTTCTGGAAAGAGTAAAATGGATTTAGGTCACAGTTCTTATAATGTAAAAGAAATCTTTTCTTGCAATATGTTCTAATAAGGTACTATAATACACGGGGCCATCTTGTTTGTCTTTGTCTTGTTTACTGTATTTTATATGCATCAAGTTACAAGGCAAAGAATTAACCATTGTGTTAGGGCAGGACAAAGCATGATTCAGAAGCTTTGTATTTTTCCTGTATAACCATATTTCGTATATACTGTATTTCCAAGAAAAGGAACCACATGCTTTTGGTTTATTTTGTTAGTGCTTTGCCACAACTTTAATGTCAAGAATATTGAAATGACAGCTTTCTAGTGATGTAAGGCATTTGATGACGTAAATTTTGATAGATTGATGAAATGTTTGTTAAACTTCAAACTGAAACGCATGGAATATCTACAACTTTTCAGATAATAAAAAATATGTGTTATTTTCTTGGAATCTCATCAGATTTTTTTATTAAAGACATCAAGCTAGTTTTTCCATGACCTCGTGCCTGCCATTTGCCTCTGTCCTGATGTTATGTTGTCCAACCATCTCTTCGCTGGACACCCGCGTGGGTTTTGGCCTTCCACATCCACTGTGATGGCCTTTCTTGGCCACTTTTCACTGCCCATTCTTTGGAGGTGACCATACCATCTTAATTAGCTAAATCTTACCATGTCTTGGATGCTCCCAGCCTGAGTCTAAACTATTCAGTTGACTATCTGCCAATTTCCTGGAGCATATCCATTGAACCGTGGCATTGTCACTCCTAGTCACTCTTCATGTCCTCTGTTCTCACTGCGCATGTCTCAGAAGTGTAAAGTCAGACACTTCTAATACAGGAGTTGCAGACATGCCCACAATTTTTGAGAGGTATGTACAATGTACCTGTTTGTAAGGATGGAGAGGAGTTCATGAAAGCATTTCCAAGCTGACCAAATCTTAGCTGTTTCAGCGTAACCCCCTAACTGGCTGTCATGTATAGCAGAAGGTAGGAACTACTTAGATGTTTTCGTTGCCAACTGTCACTTGTTCTGTAGGTGTTTCAGGGACTGGGGGGAGTCGAAGAGTTATCATGTGTATCGAATAAAGGAAACACAAACGCAATATTGGCATCTGATTTATTCCGTGCAAGTCTCACCGACAGATAACTGTAACAGTATGTACAAAGAAACCTGCTTGTCACCAAAATATACATTAAGATCGCATAGTCACTAAAATCCCTCATAAAACAATGCCCTGCTTTTCAGCAAAAGGGAATAAATATATATACACATACAACGGTATCAGGTTGACGAGCTGCAGCTGTAACCTAGAGTTTTGGAAGACAAATGGCATCAGTACTGGAAGGTCTCAAAGCTATATTCCGATGTAGTAATGGCTACCATGTATGTTGAGATGCAGTCTTTCTGACAGTGGAAATATTGAAGGGTCTCCATTGAATACCAACGCGATAATCACATTATCATTGTATCATAAGAATTGTTCCTATAACCCTAGTCTTTAATCTATTTCAGGACAATCTAACCCATGTTCACTTCCACATCTTCCATAAAACCATTAAAAACACGTGGATATATTGACCGTACTGATAGGCATGTCAAAAAGACTGGCAGTCACAAGAATGGCACTTCTATTGAACAGCATGGATACGCCAGAGTTAAAAACCAATTAAAGAAACAGTAGCTGCAAAAATTACAGAACTGTTGGAAACGTTTGTATCCATATTTGACAATGTTGAGATATTGCCAACCCTACCCCGTCATGATTGTCTGTACAAAAATAAACTCTTATTGCTCCCAACATTTTCCTCTCTCCTACCCACTATTGCAGCAATATGCACATCTAAGATATTGGATTCCCCTTTCTGTTGAACCATAGAGCAGGTTGCTGCTAAACCCCACACCATCCCCATCATAGATTGTCTCTTAAAACTATTAGCAGACGGCAGCTGGTGCAAAGTGTTTTAAAAATTTGAAACATTTTGCAATGTCCGTCCAATCCTCCCAAATACCCATACCCTGGCTTGAAACATCTGGATGTTTGACAAAATCCACGTTAATGGTTTGTAGAAGTCTCTTTGGTTGCATCGCCCATCCTGGCCCGTCAGGGGGAGTCCTGCACCTCTGTTAGGATGACCTTGACATTCCCGTCTGTCTCCTCCTGCAGTTCGATTATGAACGTGTCCTCGTTGCAGTAGTGCTCAATGATGTTGTCGTCAATGTTGACTAGAATACTGAAGCAAAGAAAACAACAAACTGTTAGTTAAAAGTAAGGGGCAATATGTAATATCTTTGTACCAAAAAATGAAAGATTTTAATCTAAGTGTGGAATTACTAACGCCAACTGAAAATTTACAAGTTAAAGTACAGAAGATAGACACTAACCCTTTCTTTGACTTCTTGAAGACCTTGCTGACTTTGTCAGTAGGAACCTTGTATTTCTCCTCCACGGCAGACAGCAGCCCCTGGACACTGGGCTCCCGCAGCATCAGGGCGTCATACACATCATCCTCCTCCTTCCGCACGTACAACAGAACTGGGGAAAAAACGGGCATCTTTCAACAATCTTACATCACTGGTGTTCCTCTTCTCTTCACTTGCAGTGAGAACAGCATCATAGCTAGTCTCTATTGCATCTGAACTTGGTTACCTAAATTGCGTACACAAAAGGGTAGGCTCTCTAACATTTTCGCCAATACCGTTGGTTTTACGTACATGTATATCAACTACTAAGTCAAACAAGAAGCAAATATTTCGGGTAATGCTGAACATGTTCTTACCACTCTTGTTGGCTATTTTGGCAGCAGGTTGTGGGGAGCTTTCCGGTGAGTAGGCGCTGTCTTCTGAGAACGATCTCTTCACTCCTCTGTCAAAAGGAGGTGTCAAGCCAAATGTCACGGGCTAGAAGAGAAAAATTACACAGATGATCATGAGTAATTTCCATTTTGAAATGTACACGTAACTACATTGTACGTTACCTTTGGTTGAGAAGTGAATTAATCAATCAAAATACATATAATCGATGCGACTAACCTGTGCTATCTGTGCCGGTGCTCTGGCTGCCGGGATGAAGTCAGGTACGAACATGACAGGAGGGGTCTTCAAGTCCGCCATGGGTTTGAAGTAGGCCAGCTCGTTCCGCTTGTGGCTGGGGATCTGACTCTTGATCTCCTCGGACTGCTTCTTCTTACTGATCTTACGGACCTCGTCGCGGATCTTCCTTTCTGCGCCCTGAACAGAAAGTTACGGAAAACAAAGGATTCATAACATTTTACAATAATTGCACTGACATAAGCAACCCACTTCCATCCTTTCTTTACGGGCAGGTGCAATAGAAAGAGATGAGTGACTTTCTAGTGAGTGTGTTACACCTCACCAAAACGTATCTCTCTTTCCTAGACGAGTAACCATTCTTGCAGTTATGCTAAAACAGTCACATTAAGAGTAACTATACGACAATTCAATTATCTATAGCGATAGTCTGCCTTACCTTATCACAGAAGACTTTAATTTGCACGTAGGCTCTGTGGACTGGCGTAGCTCCCTTGTAGTAGTCTGTGTAGGTGTCAATCTGCAGGTTGAGTGGAAGACCCTGAAACAGCAAAGTTGCTCGTTAGAGAAATGATACACAATCTCACGGTGCAGTCAAGCAATGTTACATCCTTGTTTGGCTCTTCTTACCAGCAAAGCAAATCATTAGACGACAGAGGAATTCAAAGGAAAACAAGAGTCCGTAGAACACAATCCTCGTGGTTTTAATGTTACATAGTTATGAATGATCATGCAACCTGCTACGGTGTAAAAAAAGAACAATGTGCATATCTCGCGCATACTAACAGACGACATCGCGGCCAAACTACATACAATACAGCAAAGGGATTGTGAGTTACAGACACGACTAATTCCGATACTGCGTCGGAGGTGACTGGCCTCTGTCAAGGCGTAATAAGTGACCATCAGGTGCAAAGCTGCAGAATCTTACCTTGATGCCCTTCTGTGAGGAGAAGTCTGTGCTGAGACAGTTGACGCTGATGAAGACCTTGCCGGTCTCCCGCACGTCCCAGGAGAAGGCGATGGCGTTGTGAGCGATCTCGTCAATGTTCTCGATGACGTTAGTGCTCTCCTTGTAGTCAGCTGGAAACGTAACATGGCAATAAGTACGATACGAGCAGAATTACCTTCATATTGGGGTTGTGTTTTCTGGGCGATGCGTTTTAGCGAAAGAATGCAGTCGTAGAAGTCTCGCTATAACACGCACTTTTTAAAAGTCCAGAACCAAATGACGTTCCACTTGAAACATTTCCTTTCTCTCCCCGTACTCTTATGAGAAAAAAAAACTTTATACCATCTTACTTGTCCGTGTATGTTTGAATGTGCGCACAATAGCCATGGACTTTTATTTGGAACTTCTTGACACAAAGCTAAGAATTCCGTTCAGACTGCCCGACAAACACCTACCCATATCGATGATCCTCTGCCTGGCGGTGTGCTGCCGCGCGTGCCAGTACCGCCAGTGTTTCAGCTGCTCTTCCTCACTTCTACCGTCTCCGAACACGACTTGAATCACGGACTACGTAAATGACAGAAAGGGTCGTTGGTTTGTTTCTCACTTTCGAATTCTCGTAACTACTCTAACAAAATTCCTTTGTCGAATTTTACTTTGATACCGTAAGAAATACTACAGTTGAGATGCCGTGGAGTTAGATGTATTTCAGCATATAGTAAGAACATAGCAACTTCAGTGAAGATGGACTCACTCTGACTTTAGTGCTGTGGTGCCGCCATGGACTGCTCCCCGCTTCTGTTAACGTCACTGCATAGAACTGGCCTGGAAACATAAGGACATTTGTAACTATGTGTGGTTGGGCATAACAGTGTTGAAACAAAAGTTGCTGCCTTGGGCTCACTTCACAACATATATGTGGTTTCAGTGAAATACTGAAATGTGGTTACCTTTGTTGACGTAGCTCATGCTTGCTTCTCCTGGTTTCTGTCGGAGGGACTTCGGTGCCTCTAAAATGTATTCAAATGCGACGCTGTATCGAGAAGGGAAAAGAAACATATGTATGTATGTCTAAGGCAAGTTATAGCAAACAGAAAAAGTTAAAGGTGTTTGATAGCCTGGGTGCCTTCCATAAGTGAAGACCTAAACTTGGCCAATCGGGTTGCAGGGTAGATTCGGAAAGTGCCCTTACCCATTGATAGCTTCAGGTGGAGGCATGATCTGTGTCTCTGCGATAGCTTGCTGCAATAACTCCGGTTGTTGTCGCCTCTGCACATGCGCAGCAGCCATGTTCACCTGGTTGATGTTGTAATTGAAGACCTGGAAGGCGGACATGTCGTCACCGAGCACGTCATGCTACCGGAAGTGTAGGAGGAAGTCGAGAGGTGAGGGGAATGAAATGGGGTCATGCACAGAGTGAATGAATGAAAAAGTTCCACCACCTTTGCATCAAATGCAATTTCAGGAAGGCAAACTTTCAAAGTCAATTTTCTTGTCATTCTTTTGCTTGTTTTCTGTCGTAGAATAGATGTGCTAGGAAATGGCAGACGTATTTCCTCGTCCAAAATGATTTTTTGTTTGCCTTGGCTGCATTGGATGCTTTAAAGCGCCTAGTGTGAAGCACAGATATATAACTCTTTCAAGCGGCATTTCCATGTTAGGCACAGGGTTTCTCCGAGAGTTTGTGTGATAGAAAGGGTGACAGAGAATTCACTATTGTGAAACACCCTTATATAATTGTCAATATAGTTTCTGTCGGTTATCTTATAATTTCAATCCTTTCCCCGGTTCTCTTCAGTAGAGTTCAAAATACACCTTATTGTACCAGTGGTTGTGCGATTTCATGTTCTATATTCTGTCTGTTGTGCACCAAAATTGATCCTCCAGAAGCTCACCTCTTGTTGGTGGTCCTTGAAAGTTGCCTCGCTGAAGGCACTGTCCGGAGTTCTGTCCATCTCGTCTGGTTTGGCTACGAGCATGGGCGAGTGGTCGGGCTTGTGGATGTGGATGTGATGGTCCGCCCGTACCGTCAGTGGGGAGGCGGCGGGGGGCTGGGTGGTGATGGCGGAGCTGTGGGCATGGTGGCCGTCAAACCCCGTGGACGTGATGGAGTCTGCCAGGGGCACGTTACGCAACATCGTCAGGTCCCTGCTAGGAGGACGGGGAGAGAAAGACGGATGAACGTCACTTTATCCTGGATATGATGATAAACGCACAAAGCTGCTCAACGTCCTTTCCGGTGGCTCAACAGAATTTGATACATTCCATGCTACAGATAAATTCAATTACATTATAGAAGGTGATAGCCCTTACTGTGTACCAATAGGTAAATATATAAAATTAGAAAAAAAAGGCACTACCTTGGTTGTTCTGTGTCCGGTGGACCCATGGGTGTTCTAGTTACAAAGTTGGCATTCATTCGCTTCTCCTTTGGCACCTGTAAGCACAACCGGCCAGTTATTCAACGGAGATTTTTTTCATCTACATCTTTGCAACATCATACCAGTTATCTGCATCTGAAGCTGTTAGAAACACTACAGTACTTGGTTGTTGCATGTACTGAGACCACGCCCTCCACCACCTTCGCCGCTTTAATAGTAAGACAAGCTTTCTGCCTCCCAACCAGGGTAGCAAGCACCTTCTGACCCCTTCAGCACGCCTTCTGTTCCGTTACATGCATCTGCTTGCTTAATGTTGGGTGTAATGCAATGTTTAGTTTCGTCATTTTGCTTTTAAGAATTTTGGTTCTACTCTGTACCGAAAATGTAAAACAAACATACCCCCAGCGGTGCGGCGATGGAGGACGGGTTACAATCCTAAAAAAACAACAAAATTATGTTCATATTTCGATAATTTTGCGACAATGTAAAATGTATCCGGGTACAGTTAAGTTTTTGTCTCGTTTTTAAAAAAGTATTTGCCATGGGTTTGGGATGAATTATACGGTGTCAGCCAAGAGGTCAAAAACATTTCCAAAATCGCTTATTTCAATCCCGAATGAGTATGATGATGTATGTGGTTTGCATGACGATAAAATAACTCAATCCACGGCGTGTTTATTTGTAGATTGACAACGATTTGATCTATTTTAAGAACATTGCTTTATTTCTAGGCAGTGAGACTATCGTGTTTGGATGCAGATAACTTAATGCATATAATCTGAAGAAAGTAGATAAATGCCTTTTCAATTTCCTTTATGAGCGAAGTCAAATCAAGGAGGTTCAAAAGGAAACCTTCCTTGGTCAAATCAAGGAGGTTAAATACAAATACTGTCCTGTCTCCTTTTGTATTTAACCTCCTTGGTCAAATAATACAAACTGGTGACGCCCTACTAGCTCTGCTGTGATGGAGCAGCATCGTGCACTCACCTTGTAGTAGTCATAGAGCAGTCCCAGTGCGGCTGCGCTGTCCTCGTCACCGTTGATGTTGAGCATGGCAGTGGTGGCGGCTGTCAGAGGGTTCTCTAAGTAGGAGCGCCATGCCTCGTCTTCATCTCTACTGCTATACGTGTTTCTGTACAGGGCTTCGTTCTGCAGTACCACTACCGATCGCTTGGAGCTACATGACGACAAATTACGGCAACAGTTAAACTTTGTCTACTCAACACAACACAACAAAGCATACTAGTAACTACCTTCCGTGTGCCTGAGCAAGGAGCTTTGAAACTCATTGGTACGAGGCTGGCCTTTGCAACTAGTTGTCTAGCAGTGTTTTTTCCCCTTCCTTTTTCTTATGTGCTTGAAGCAGGCAGTACACAGTGGGTTTTGTAATAGCCTTCAGTTTCTAACAGACTGGGCATGCTACAGCCTCGGGCGTTTCTGGGATACAAGATAGTAATCTCTATTCACCACAAATTACGATGGAATTTGCAATTCTTAGCCCTCTCTCGAGGAAGTTTTGCACATTCGCACGTTCACACTGGAAAATCTTATTATCTGACGTGTTGACGTGTACCGACGGTGAAATAAGCATCATCTTGATTCGCTTTTCTCTCGTGCATGGACTCTCTGTTAAGCTTCCTGAAGTCTCTATATAGAATACCTAGCTCAAGCCTAACTTGTACACTACTCTGTAGTGGTCCCTGTACCCGTACCTGACGTTACGTTTAGGTACACAGCACTTAACATAAGCGCATATTGGATATTTAGTATGAGTGCAGTTCATTGGTCTGTAGAAACCATTCAAATGACCCGGGCAAACGGCCATGGGCATTGAAGGGACAAAAGCCCTCGTTGTCTTCTGATTTCAATGCGTTCATTTCAGTATAAATGATTTGACAGTTGTCATACGAAAGTCGTGATAGAATGGGAACCACAAAAACAGAATTGTCTTCACGCAAAGAATCTAAAACTATTATGTGTCTTTTTCATGACCACATTCTGTCCTAATGTCCCAAACAGAGACTTGACTTATCATGGAAACGCCATCTTGTTTCAGATGATAAGTTGTCTGTACAGGTAGTGAAGAAAGCACCTTTGTTCTAGCTTCCAACACAAACTACATTGGAAGAAATTGTCTGTTCTACAAAAACTTTAAGCCCGGGAAAGCCATAGTGTTGGTGGTCACATATGGAATAGTACACCAACACTAGAGTGGAGTAGGCGTAATATCAGCGATATGTAAAACATAAATAACATGCAATAGTAGTTGCAAATCCAGGCAACCTGTCACATACCACCAAGTGCTGTATTTTCACCCATAAGCAAGTGCATGTAGTTACTGAGACTGTAGCTTTTGATGCACGGTCTAAGACCTCCATCGAGAACTCCACAGAAGTACATACAAAACAGGAAAACGGACGATCCCAGGTTTTGGGAATTTCGTAACGTTTGGGTCGGTTTATATGTGTTGTGATGAGGGGTGATTTAATTCAACTGCATTATTTCAGTCATTAGAGACGATAAAGTGTATGTCACACACGTTTGGCACCACTCGCTAACAGTGACCTGTGGAATGTGCGCAACCCAAAACTAACTAACAAAGGAGGTGCACATAACCAAGAGCACGAGATTTTCCGCCGAATTTCCTTCGATATGCTACATGCAGTACTAGTAGTTTACAACGATAAACTTATACCCGAGATAAAACCTTTCAACTTGCATGTATGCCGTTTTATATATGTACCGGAAAGGCACGTTGATTCTATTAATTATAGTATTATGCTGCTGTAGTATTGGTGGTCTTGTCAAAACAAACACTACATGTACTAGAAAGAATATGAGACTAGTGGAGAGAATTAATAAGGAAGAATATGACACAGATAACAACACAACGTCAAGTAACAACTACAGATAAGCGGGGCACAACGCAGACATCTATGGGGAACAGTCGTTGGTTCAAGGAGTAGCCCAAATATCCTAATGTCCCGGTAGTAAGTTGTTTTGGCAATACTTGAGTGTTACATTTGAAGGAGGTATTCGGAAGGAGCAGAGTCACTTACAACTGAAAGAGCTTCGACAGAGACTGGGTAAATAAAGTCATGGTGGGTGGTGAGAGAGTTATTTTCGCCCACCTGTCAAAGCGTCTAAAGTTTACAATTCCGTCACATTCTTGAAATCCGGCGTAAGAAAACTTTTAGCGAGGATGGAATGTTATTACCCTGGAATCGGGTACAACAATTGTGTAAACGTGTCAAGTATACAAGACACACATCGCGACATAACCGCTGTGGCTGTTTACCTGCCTAAACAAACGTCAAATGTCCACACAATTTTGACGAAAAAGTATAAACAGTTCCTTTCAATTTTCCCACACGGCACAAGCGCTCCAAACACCAACACGTGAACCGTAGAGTTAATCTTTCTTGGCGATCGGTTCGCAGGTGTGCTCTTCCCGTCTAAGACCCCGGCGGGGGAGCGCCGTCCCAAAACTTCGAGGCTCTCACGCAATGCCAGTAAATCTCAACTCTACGCGCGGGGCAGATAAGCCTGTTCCTGTACTATAATGTATACAAGCTTCCTTCCAACCTAACCTGTTACCCCAACACCTGTTGGCCAGACTAAGTATTAAAAGGCCAGATGGACCGCTACTGTTAGTTAAGCAGGGGTGCTCGACTGGTTCTTCGAGTGGTTTCGGACTCCAAACAGAACTCGCCGAGAGACTTACTTGTCCACTTCTTGCGTCATGGTAGCTATCGCCCGCGACGGAATGCCACCCCAACCCGTCAGACCTGAGCAGCTGGTTCAAACACTGGCGCCGAGGATGTGGTCAGACACACCGGCGGTGGATGTGTGAGGTGATTTGGGGCGGTGTGGAGTGGAGGAAGGTCGGAGGAGGCAGCAGGAGTCCGGCGGTGAGCTGCCGAAGGTGAGCAGGGCGTCCCTGAGTGGTGCGTCGGTATGCGCCGAGCTGGTGCCAACAGCCGAGATTCACCGCGAGGGAAGCAACAAGTTGTCGCTCCGTGACTCGGACCAATTATCCGGGGCGTTCACCCGTTTGTGAATGGCCCCTCTGGCGCTGTCGGGGCTTATAGGTTTCCAAGATGGCTTCACTGATTGGCATGTCAATGAGGCATCATGAATTAGCATATGAAAACACATGTCTGTTCATTTTCTTCGGGCACGACGCACTGATTTTGTTGTCTAAACTGTTCATTCAAAACTCCCAAAATTCCCGCGCTTTCCTCCCTCATGCACTTGATGTTTAACTCGCTCGTCTCTCTAGTCGGAAGTCCACTGTAAGATTTATCATTAGGAACGACGAGTTGGACTCGTAAAGCTTGTTTACCTGAAAAGTTTATCTTCAAGATGGCTTCTATTGGATTCTTGAATAATGGTCGTAGCCTGGGGGTGTTTTCAGTGCAACCAGGGCATTGTCCGCGCCAAGAAAGGTGCGAATTAACGTATTATCTCACCTGGGAGATGAAAGGCCAATGAAAACAAAATGGCGGCGGGGGTTGGCCCAAAATTGTGTCTGACTCGAAGAAAATTTCCATGAGAAAAAATGAATAGATGCACCTGTTAGCAGCCCTGGGCAAGACAACTTCAATTCTTTTTCCCATGACCATAAAAGGTGTAAATTGTAGAAGCAAGAACATGATATCTCTACATAATGTCCCTGGTAGAAGGAAACATTAACATTAACTGGTCTGAAAGTTACCGAAGTGCCTCCATTCTAGCTTTCTGCGAAAATTCTACAGGTGTAAAAATACTCTTGTTAGCCTGAAATCCATGCCAGCCTGTTCGGAGCGAACTATAGCTAACAAGGCTGGGTTTCAGGCTATATTATCTTGTCTTATTAAAGTAAATCTATCTTGAGATAGACATGGGCCTGTGCTTTGTTTACTCTTCGTTGACCAACTTAGACGTGACCTTGTGAAATCTTAAGTTGAAGGTCTGTATAACTCCTAATATACACACATTAGCGTTGTTTGTGTTTTTACTACGGGCAACGGTGCGTAATATGAAACTGTGATTAACTAGTTGAATTTATGTGTAAACCGAATATACACACTACATTCCCATAAGTTTTATGATAACAACACAGCCATAAACAGCTGTTTAGATACGTCGACAATGAATGACTGTATAGTTTATGAAAGTTCGAGCTGAGTACTAATAGCCCACCAACTCAGAAATAACAACAATCTTCTTCCTGCATAGCAGCTACCAGAAAAGACAAAATTTCTCAATCGTTCTTTAGTATTTGACGACAAACAGCCATCACCCATTCGTTCTTCAAGTGACAAGTAGTTACTGAGCGTTCAGAGCGGAACCGATAAGTATACATTCAGCTAACAGTAAGATCTGTGCCCCTAACAACAGTTCAAATTCTTGCTGGGGTGTTTTTGCAGGCGTAGGCGGACTGTTTGGTCGGCAAGCCTACACAAATAAGCAACGGTAACACCTGTTATCCCGTGGAAATGGCCCTGTAAACATGCAAAGTATGCTGTACTGTGAGGCCTCTGTGCCTTTTGAACTCCCGTGAGGGTATATATCAATTTGTGTCACAAGGAAAGCTGTAGACGTAACTCGTCATGGTTTTACCGTTCTATACACACGAGATAAATAAAGGATGTCCACGGCCAGTTCATCACAGGATAACAATCCTCCGAGTGTGGACTTTAGGTTTTGTAAAATATGTAGAACAGATGCCACTATGGTCTGTTGTTACGGAGATAGCTTACACGAATAAACATTTATACAATGGTAGGCAGGTTTATACGAAGATAACTTTATCAACACACAGGAACAAAACTACCTGTTCTGTGATAACAGATATAACGAGACTTTAATCCATGTCTTAAATGGCAGATGTATAGAGGGGTGTGTATGTCAATGGGACATTAAAAGTTTATAACTTCTATAGTCACCTCGTCAAATGGACAGTTAAGACTTAAGTTTAATCTTGATGTGAACGTAAATGTGACCTTAAACCCCCGGCACATATAGTTTGGCCTCCCGAATACTAGCCGACCGCCCCCAACCATAGTTAGGAGTAGGTCGGCGAAAAGTCGGCTAAGTAAGTGGGCTGGTGTTCGGCAGAGATTGCCTACTATAATCAGCTGCGCCAGCCGAATGTTTCGAAATTAGTGTGTTGGTCGGGAGGTTCGTCCATGGTTGGCTGGTATTTGACTGTAAGTCAGCAGGACACCAGCCAACCATTCGGGAGGAGTCATTTGACTCGGAATTTGAAACGACTCAATCGACACATAGCCGAATCTGGCCTCCCCCAACTGTGGTAAGGGGTTAGGAGTAGGTCAGGAGCAAGGTCGGCTGTGGTTGGCGAGGTCGGTTACTCTTTGGCTGCATCAGCCGAATGTTTCAAAATGTTTAAAACATTCGGGTATGGACGGGAGGTTCGGTCGGTGGTTGGCTGTCGTTCGGGAGTCGAGCAGGTCAGCAGTGTTCTGGGCGTGTTCAATGGTCAAATTTGACTTAAATTTAACTGAAATTCGACTCGTATTAAAAAGTATGAATGTGGCCTAAATCTGGTCGACTGCTTGGTCGGCTGGTGTCCGGGGGCAAGGTCGGGGGCAGGTCCTGAATGTGTGACAGGGGCTGGAAACTACGGGTTTTCCTTCTTTAGTATGAATGTCAATAGCACAAGCAGCCAACCAAACCACATTACGTGACTGACAGATCCCCTTTATTAGGAACGGATATAACAAAGTAACCTGGATGTAAGTTGTCTTTATGACAGGATTACAAAGAATGGCCATCTCTTCTGTCGATGAGACAGACACACAATCTCAAGGGGTCGCTAAGACATGACTTTATTCAGTATTTTCCGTACGTGTTGAGAAATACTTGTATCAGTATATCGTTTGGCTAGTCTCTCATTTTGTAGTTTACTAACGGGAAAAGATTCTTCAAATACCTTTGTACGCCCTCGTCTTTGTACAGATTGTAGAGACAGTCATTCAACTTTTATTTTTGCAAGTACATGACTCAAGAAGTAGGTGTGTCTGTGTGGTGGGAGGTTAACATGACTCCCGACATTCTATGAAAGGAGATTATCCGAGCTCAGACTACCCATTGCATGCAGTAAAGTAATCCTCTTTGAGACTGAGTATATCTGTCTGTCTGTGTATCTGTCTGTATGTCTCTCTGTCTTAACAGCAAAACTAAGGAAGTCGTTATGGATCGTAATGATATTTGGTATGTGGGCAATTCTTGATAAAACATTGAAACGATTTGATTTAGCCCCCCCCCCCAGCAGCGTGCTATGGTACTGCAACGGAAATTCTGTTTTTTTTCAATCTCGTGTTCTAGACATGCTGTGGTCATGATTTTTTAACTTCTATGGAAATCAAGATCTCATTGTATGATTAATGAGGAATTTCTATATATCAGCTGCGCTCCATGATAGGACTATTCAAACATGTGACATATGTAATTGAGAATGAGAGGATCATTGACAGATATTAACCATGCAAATGAAGACCCGATTAAACCCGCGATTTGCACAATCAACGAGAAAATAATATGATTCCATACTGGTAAATAATGGGAATTGCATACTTGTGGCATTTGGAAGTTTACTGAAGGTGAACATCGGTAGACATAACTCATGCAAGTAAGGACTGCATTTACATAATTGTTTTTAGGAAATGCTAGAATAAACTTCTTTGATAAGACTGTCATTGGGCAACACCTGTTCTTTGGGTGGACAATTTAATCAGTTGCAGAATGCCCATCCTTTCGGCAGTGACGATAAATGAGAACATGGTCTCACTGTGCTGGCGGCATGAGGATAGACTCAAACACACAATCTGTACAACTGAAGGACTGATTTCTTTAGATTATTAGTACATACAAGCGATGCCTGGATGGTTTTGTCGCCATGACTGTTCACCAGTGGGCGGCTCTACAGACCGAGGCTATCGTTATCCTCTCCATTGTGTACCCGGTGACACATCGGGAATGTCACCCTCGTGGACAATTATCTATCATTATAGTCATCCTTGCTGATTGATAAGCATGTGGGCACAGCGGGCTTCGGCCCAACCCAGATCTGGAAAAAACTCTCTTCGAATCAAGGCCAAATCAATCCCATTGGTCAAATGAGGGACAGAGGCGAAGTGGTGATTGAGGTAGTCCTACTGTCCTGTGTCCAATGTTGACACGGAAGTGCGCTCCGTGTTGTCAACACAAGGTACACCCGTGACAGAATACCTGCATGTTTTCTTGTTTGCCAATCAGCATATGTCTAGCCCCAGGCTACTGTATCTACTTGTTCCACATTTCCGTCGTGTATTTACCTATATAAGTATTTAATTTTGGAAGCACATTTCTACGTATACGCTACATGTACATTACTGCGTCTGACCATGGAGGTAAAAATCATGGTCTGACCTTTATTACATTTTTCTTCACTAAGGCCACAGCAAGTACATTTTATGGATGACATCCTCCGCAGACTCCAAATCTAGTGCGAGAGGGCGAAAAAAACAAGGCGGGCCAAAAAACAAGATCCCTACATTTTCCAATTTCATAAACCTTGTTAAACAAGAAATGATATACCTATACTGTGCTAAGTTTACTGCCAACTATTACAATATCCATATCATAAGTTCTGACTTATCAGGAATCATTGTACAAATGTACTTGGTTTTGATTCATCACATATACACAGCCACCATCAAATATAAAAGGAATGAAATACATCACTGCATCAAAGTAAAATACAAAACATTAAATCAGAGCCTTTTCTTGTCTCCTCTCTTCATTGTTATCTGCCATCCACATTCCGGCATGGCAACAGAAATCTTTGCCCATTTTCGGCATGTTGACCACTGTCAGCGGACAACAAAATTTCTTGTTTTTGTTTCCCAAATCAGGCGAAAATTAATGCGCGAACTGATGCCATCCATAAAATTACGTCCTGTGGCCTGAATTAGATTTGAAGACAGATTTTCGGGCAATTTGGAATGCTACTTATCAATTTTAGTCTTATCAGACTTTTCCCTTTTTTTGAACGGGAGAATGGGGTGGGGGTGGTGAAAACAATATTTTCATCAATCTTTATTGCAAACTCTTACCCAAAGGCTAACTGCAAGGGAACACGCTGTTATGATAACGTTAAAGTAAAAAAGTCTAGATCTGGTCTATAGATCTATCCAATGTCTCTACGTACATTACTGAAGGGTTTGACTTCTTTTCTGGAGGGAGTGGCTTCTAGATAGCTAGTCCCATGTTTTAATGATAAGTGGGTTTTGCCGTCTTAGCAGAAATATTGTTTGTTGGAGGTCTTCTTAACTGTCAAGAACATCTTTGTTATTGGCACATTCCAATGTGCATTGAAATATCTAAATTCACTAACTCCAACAGGCGCCTTTTTACTTGATTTGTACACTTTTAAAACGCCCACAATGTTATCGGATAACATGGAGAGAAAAGTATAAAAGCGTACAAAGCAAGTAAAAGGCGTTTGTCCGCGTTAGTGAATTTCGATATTTCAACGCACATTGGAATGTGCCAATAACAAAGATGTTGTTGATACATGTAGTTCAGAAGTTCTTCCTGACACGAACATTCGGGGAAATGGGGTTGTTTGTGTTTATCTAGTAGTGTTTATCTATATACTGAGTAAGACGCGTTGATTACAGTAGGGAACACCGTGATTAGCAGGGCAGCAGCTGATACTAGAGCTTATATAATTCCTCTTCAGGCGTGACCTTAACTAGTATCAAAATTGAGGCAGGTGTAATCACCATATCAGAAGTCAGTCCTGACTGGCAGGACACCAAGGCAACGACTTCCAGTGACTACAGGCAGCTTTATTTAATACTTATACGGCCTGTAAGATCGAGTGGTTTACGTGGAAGTAGTTATTCTGATTTTCAGCTTCCCTTCCTGGTATTCCCACCATATATTTTGACCAGGACTCGTCGTCAAGAATCGGATACTGAAAGTAAACTAAAATTGTGTGCAAATGAAATAAGACTGAAGCTGAAGTCAGAAGTGCTCGCTGTAGCCGGCAGTGATAAATTGTTTGCTGAGTTTTCATCATGTCAAAGGTTAGAGTGATCATACCGTAATCACGTCCGGCCTTGTACCGCGCCAAAATGTCAGTTATTACCAGCCAACAAAAGCCTGTGCCCGGGAGCTTCACAGGTGAGAGGCCTGCTACAATGGCGCACCCCTCTCCCAGAGCCATCGCCTGAGGCTGAGACGCGCTCTATAATGTTATCTCGGCATGTTTAGGCAGGATAATTGGCCCACTTGTGTCTGTGTCGGTCCAACACTGAGGGGCTGGAATCTTTCTTGTTGAAGCTCCGTGTAATCCTGTCTCTGTATATTGCATGAATATACTAGGACAAGGAAGCGACCGGTCCTAACGGAAGGGACAGACAGTGGTAAATTTACCTAGGTATGCAGGGTTGGAGGTTAACAGGTACGCATCAGTGACAAAATAATGCCCTAAGGGCACCTGGTAATGTTTTATGTAGCTGTGCTTCTGGAGTTCACAGAGTGCAGATTTGTTATCGACATAATGGCTCCCATTATGTCGATAATGGGAGCCATGGTAAGTCTGAACAAGACCTGCTCTGACTCTGAGCCGGACTTACCTTGATTTACATGCAGGGATTGTTTTGATCACATCTCATTTCATAGTGTGGAGTCTTTTGTAACTTAGATTCGTCTCATAGTATGTTTATTGTTGCACAATTGATACATTAACGTGTATTTAATGATTTTAAAACATTGCTAGATGTCGAAAAGCTTCGCCCAGATGACTGTTGTTGTTGACTGATGATGTTGTTGTAAATACATGTTGTAATTGTAGCTATTACTCGTATGTTAACTCTGTTATTGATTATATTTCATCTTTTAAATGTAATGTTAAAGGACTCCAGGAAGACTAGTAAACAAACATTGTATTACTAGTACTAATGGAGATTCCTAATAAACATAAACATAAACTAGAACTGACATAGCTTACGAGAAACTAACAGCATTTCTTCTCCCTAAGTCAGAAGCATCATGATTGAGACCAGCTCAAATGCTCACTAGGAGTGAGGACTAACTGCCAATAGCAGGGGAGAAGCAGGCGTTACAAGGGCTGCTCGGGATGCTGTCTTTCCTGACCTACACATGCATTTCATGCTTCACCTCATAGGTGGCGCACCTCGCTGGCTAAATCTGACGGAACAAGAAGCACCACCTGTCCACGTGAAAAATTAGCGATAGAACATAGGTGGCATGAGATTGGTTAAGAACATATTCAACCATCATGTATCCAATGAAGAAACTTGGGGTATAACGACATTGTGACGCCTTGAGTCCCTTGGCATATTTTTATGTTCTTGCTGACTATCATTTTTCTGCTGACCATGAAACAAGGTGTATGGTTTACGGTAAGCAAGGATACACCAAAGCAAAGTTGGGTACCTTTAGATCCATTATCCTCTTTAGTAAATGCATTGAATTGGAAAGGATCAGAACAACGTGAACATTTTGTAGATGTTTTTTTAAACTATAGTGTGGTGTCAGCATTACTGAAGAAGAGAGATTGCAAGCGGATGTGTACTTACGCATTGTATCTAGAACCAGAAGACAAATTAAGGCTATCTTAACTCACAGCAGTAGTTTACCACATGTATCAAAATTACTGGAATAAAGATAATTATGAATGCTCTTTTCGTCGTATGTAACAGGAAGGGGAAAATAGACAACAAGCACAGCATAAACATTATGTAGAGAAATGTACATGGAAAAAGTGGAATTTGAAATCATGCCAAAATTTGTACATCCAGAAAAAAAAACAGATAACAGAAAATCTAACCATCGTCTGTTCCGGTTCGGCTCCTCATCTCCCCATTCCCCTGTTGGAAATCCAGCTGGATCCTATTAAAGGAATAGTTTGACTCTTTGCTTCCATTTCGGCATTGAAGATGGAGTCTAGTCGAACTTGGCTCCCACCGCCACCTCTGCAGGTAGGGTGGAAACTTGACACGGCGGTCGCTCTTCTTGAGAACACGGCTTAATCCCAGCTGCCGACCCGTCATGTTCCGAACAGATGCTCGTCACTGTTGTTACTGACCACTCCCGGGTAGCCACGATAGACAGGCAGGGAGTTTAGGAGGGTAGATGGTGGGAAACACGACAGGTGTCCCACAGGATTTGTGTGTACTTTCCCCGGTGGTGACAGAGAGCATACATGGTGCGGGGACCCGTCCAACAGGAAAAGTTGGTTCTATGTATATGAGGCTCTTCAGTCCGTTTGCAAACAAACTAGAGGTGTTATCTTTCATGGCTACAAACTCGGAGAAAGATTCAAACCTGCTGTTGGCTTTAAGGATATTTCTGTGAGAAAAAGTACTTTGCCATATTGCATATTTTACAGACTTGGTAACAATCTTTGTGGAATGTTGCACAGGAAATTTCATAGATGGACGAATTCTCAGCTGCCAAACACCCATTCTCTCGTCAATGCAGGGTCATTCAAGGGGCAAGGTAAAGGTTGTTTTATAAACACACCTGTATGTTGGGGCATGGAGTTAAAATATGTTGTTTTTCTATCTCCATTGTTGGGGCTTGTGGGTACATGCTCACGTCGAATAGAAAAAATAAGAATAATCACCTCTCCACGGTCCTTAGTCTGGTTCAGTGGTTAGAAGCCTCATCTTTTGTCTCGGAAGCGATATATCGCACACTTCCCTCTTTTACCATTTTTCATTTTGTCTCTTCCTTTTCGCGACGCCTCAGGGGCGAGCCTAATTCGTAATCAGTCTGCAAGGATGACAAATATGTTTGTTATTTTCCGAGAATGCCAAGTGAACATCTATTGGTCCTCGGAAATAGGTTGTCCCCAGTGCAGGCCTCGGTGGCTTCTGTTTGCCCCCAGAATACGAGTAAGACACGGTTTGTCAGGTATTAACCCCATCAATGACAAACATGACTACATTGGGTCGGGCAGTACCCCTGTGCTCTATAAACAAAACAATCATTTCGGTTTGGCAACAGAAAGCACCGAAAACCTGCAATGCCGTAAATAATCATTGTTACATAATCACCACACATTCAATCGTTACCATGACAATAGTTTTTAGTGCCTGTCATTGTTCACTTTACGTTTTAGAGCCAATATTAGTATGTTTGTCGGACAGAGCAAGCCAATATGATGTAAGAGGCTCTTCCGTTTAAATTAGTCTCCCATCATCACCAAACGTAGGTGTTTGCACGATACTGGTGACTTGAGTAACGATTTCCCTGTGTATTTAATACTTAGGAAGACGACCCTATTGCTGGTGGAAATGGGTCAGTATTACCGAATGTCACCTGGTAAACTTAGCGAAGGTGGTGCGCGGAACCCTCCGGTCATATCTCACAACTCAGCCAAACAAATAAATAAATAAAAGAATTTGACCGTTTATTTGTGTGTTTATTTGTTCCACTCTACACAGCCTGGGCTAATACGAAGGGCTAGCCCCTTGCAATACACAACAACTGGTTACAAGTCACATAGAGGGGTTAACAAATACATGTATGTATGTATGTATGTATGTATGTATAAAGTAACCAGAAAAAGGAAAACAATGATAAATTATACACAGAAGTAAAAAGAAAACGACAAACGTAATGAAAAATATCTACAAGCTTAATAAATAATACTGATAAACAATCTATCGAAACAAGATTTTCAGTCAAATCAATCAAGGAAACAACGTAATTCAAAGTATATCTATCGTTAATCAAACCAATGTTTCGTAAGAAAGATAACAAAAACAACAGCAACGAACTTAGCTCAAGACAGTGCTAGATGCAGGTACTAGTAACTAACAACACGAACGGAACAGCATTCAGCCGGCATCCTCTAGACAATAAATACATGTATCTACAACATCTATCATACATGTGTGTGCTAGATGCAGATAATTAACAACACGAACGGAACAGCATCCAGCCGGCATCCTCTAGACAATAAATATCTACAACATCTATCATACATGTGTGTGCTAGATGCAGATACTAACAACATGAACGGAACAGCATCCAGCCGGCATCCTCTAGACAATAAATATCTACAACATCTATCATATTCCCGTAAAGATTTGACATAGGGAACTTTATTGACACAACAAAGTACAGCAACTTTCTTAAGGTCTAACGTTATAACTCAGCTGAAGGAAGATGACGGATGTCATCTTTAGTCATACATATCAGTTTAATGCTTTTTCTTATCACGACAGAGGATTTGGATACGTAGACCTTCACTTGTGTAAGGCTGTGGCTGACTTTGGTTCCTGCGGTTGAACATGGACCACCTTGGCGTGCCGAGTTCTCCCCAGGAAGCCCAGGGGCCGCTTCAGCAGGTACTCACACACCTCCAGCAGGGACAGCACGCTGGCGCCCAGGAACAGCCCCATCATCCCGCCTATGTTACCTGGGGAGGGGGGTGAATGCACACTTTTTTATTCATATATCCAAGCAATACATACATACACCCAACCATCCAATACAGAATAAAGGGTTAATGCCCCGCCCCGAGGTGTATATGGTGAGATAACCCCTGGTCGGGAGCGATAACCACCGAATAAGCCACCGAGTGAAACGAGTATAATGGTACTCCAAAAAGTGAATAACCGCCCACTTTTTAGGTTATGGCCTGATAACCCATGGGAAATGGAGCCTTCTGATTGGTCGACGGCTACTGGCTATATGATAATGCACATTAGCGTACGTTTAAAAAAGTTGAAGAGCTTTCCCGCGTCAAGTGACGCATAGGGCGGCGCTCATCTCCGTTTTCAATAGCTCCGGGCCACACACAACAGTCACTACAGTATGGGGTTAGTTCTCTGGTAGTGGTGTGCGTTAACTACCATACTCATGCTGAAATGCTGAGTGCTAAGCATAGAAAGCAGTTTTACCTATTTTTAAAGTCTTTGGTATGACTTGGCCGGAAATCGAACCCATGACCTACCGAATGCATGGCGAATGGTGGTAAATGAATACATGTTTTATGCGCCCAGCCCATGTGGGCTTATAAGACGCCTGGAAGAACATGCAGAATTACAAGTTTATATACCTCCTCATTAAAAATCCATTGAAGTCTGAATTCAGTACTAGCCTGACCAGGCATTATTTCTGCGGCGATATTCAGGACAATCGGCAAGAACAGAGACACAACACAGTTTTGAACTTTGAAAATAACATTAGTCAACTTTTCTGATGATATTTTTAGCCGAGGAATTCGGCGGCAAATGACAGAAAAGTTTCAAGTTCATTATCACGTACTTGCCAGCTGTCCTTCTTCCATGGCTTTCAGCTGCCTGATTTTTTGATAGTTCAATTTCTCGTAGAACACGCTGAAGACGACCCCGTTGTCCCTGAAACGAATACTGTATGTTACAAATGAAAACATCTGTAGGAAAATGTTCGTCTTCTCATTAGTAAAATGTAAACTATAATCGGGGCGAACTTTGGATACAGGCGGCCAACATAAAGTCTCCTTGCCCCTCTCCTTTATAATCTGATACAATCTATGTTCCCCATCTTCATACATTTTTAAATGTGCAGATAAATTCATATTTCTAATGAACTTAGACAAACCTTCTATTGTGAAAGATATCTGTTTCTACCTTTTTACCATTACTAAGAAACGAGAAGAAACCGAATTTACTTAATTGTAGCTACTTGACAATGTATATCTGTAACGTTATCTGTATTTCATTCTTTTGTTGTGACCTGTACTTGGGTATGTGTGTACAATAAAGGTCATTCATTAATGCCCTGTAATTTTTTTGCCTGGCCAATTTGATTCTGTCTTACCGATTTGATACTGTGTTGTGATTCCAAACTTACCCCATGTAGCTTGGCTCCATCCCCAGCAGCGGGGAGAGGTATTCCCTTGTGTGTTTGTTGGGAAATCCCGCGAAGGACAGGGACGTGCTGTATGACGTCATTCTGCAGGGTACAGGACAGTCACACTTCAGGTCTCCCGTGATCACCTGTGCTGGGACCGTCAGGAGACGGAGAACAGGTTCAGTCGATCGTAGAATCGGTCATATCGTATTTTACTACAATGACATCGAAGAAATATTCATTCTTGAATTTATA